>NC_133477.1:705370-818462 GCF_025370935.1 Choristoneura fumiferana | reverse complement strand
TCCATCCCTGTGCAAGCCGATTCATTCAGTCCACAATATTTCATTGAAATAAATCGGGTTTTAGAATATTTTTAATAGGCTTACGTTTTGGCCTCAATCTCGCTTGATGGAAGGCGAAGATGAGGCCTAAGATGGTACATGTTTGTCTAGAAGGTGTCTGTTCACTTTGACCTTAAAGATGTCCAGATTATAGCGTTAACCAAATAATATTATCTAACGTTTTAAACTTTCGTGATTTTCATTCATATTCATAATACCACCAACGGGACTTATCACGCTTACACACGAGTAATATTTACCTCGACGTTTCGGCAACATTACAGTGGCCGTGGTCACGAGTAGACTGAAGTGTGGGGTGTCAAGTCTGCTAGCAGCGCGAGTCCTTCGAACTACCCTGTATTTTTGCAGTGTGGAGGAGGAGGAACTGAATGAACACACATTTCTAGTATAAACGTAGCTAACATAAGGTCGCGGGTGAGCAAAGTAGGTGATTGTTTCAGTTCATTAATATGAACCTCGGCAAAGTAACGCCTGATTCAATAAATTAGTAGGTAATGTAACATGTTTTTACTTAACAGTGACGGCTTGCGGCATCAGCAAAGTGATAAGAATGCCTAATGTTATTGCAGTAAGATACATGTGTCATACCTTTTCGGAATCTGCATAACATGTCTAATTTATTGGCGTTATTTGTTTGTTTCGTTTCTAGTAATTATTTTTCATGGCAGATGGTTAAAGTTGAAATTCATTTTTTTGAGACAACTTAAATC
The DNA here is from genome assembly GCF_025370935.1 of Choristoneura fumiferana. Lineage (NCBI taxonomy): Eukaryota > Metazoa > Arthropoda > Insecta > Lepidoptera > Tortricidae > Choristoneura > Choristoneura fumiferana. Next base: position 817,692 of record NC_133477.1, on the reverse strand, counting down.
AAGATTAATTAAGTTTTTTTCAGCTTTTTACGGGAGTTACTGACAAAATAACACACTGCACTTCTGAAGTAACTATTCACGATTCGATACACATAAAAAACTGTTATTAAAAGCTTTCCAAGTCGATGCTGGTACTAAAAATGTCAAGACAAAGGGGAGTATCCTCAAAAATCTTTATTTCGGTAATAACTCGAAAACCGTGCAACTTTTACTGGGGTCATGTTGGGTTGGTTAGGTGCCTCTTGAGCTGGCCTACCTCTGGTGTCACTGTGACGTGGTACTTCTGGGACACCCTGTATATTCGTGCAAAATTACAGCTTTCTAGCATTGATAGTCCCTGAGCAAAGCCGCGGACAGACAGACAAGTAGCCAAAATGGCAAAAACGGAACCCTTATAGTTTCTCTGTCTGTCTCAATTTGTATGGAAACACGAAGAGCGCCTCTAGCGGAACGTTTGCGATGTTCGTGTTTCCATACAAATTGAGATTTTAACGCGTACGCGATCGTGACGTATTTTGTAACCGAAAAATTACACTAAGGGCACAGATCGGAAGTTTTTGCGATGCGTCCTGCGAGCTCGCAGATTTTTGCAATGCGATGCGAATTCGCTGTTTTGTGTGGGAGCACTAATGGCATCTATATTAAACGATATTGTAACGGATAACTCACGTCTTAAACCGAGTTTAGCTCGACATGTTATCGTGAGTCTCACGGTAGTTTCATGTTCAAAATAATGGCATCTACTTAAAATTTGATACGGCAATGTAGTTTGGATGACAATGCAAATAGTCACAGCAAAAAAAGCTTGTATTAAGAATGAAATTTTTAACAAAAACTTATTTTGCCATTAAATATTTTTTTTTATTGGAGGGGAGCATTCCTGAGTGTAGGTATTCAGTTAGAAATGCGTAATTAATAACTTAGACTGGAAATATCTACTATTTCCTTGATGCTGTGCTTTTAATATTGCATTTTTTTTACAGAATAGCCTCTTCCATTTCTGAAATCGGAAAGTAGGAAAAAAGATAAGTATTATCATGAACATGAATCATGTCATGATATAAAAATTGCTTGGTTGATACCTATTCTCTACGCCTATTCTAGACTAAACAAAAACTAGTTTGTTTGTAAAAAAAATGCTTTATTGTAACAGTTATTTTTTTAATAGGTACTTACATGATTGAATTTTTTAAACAAAACCTTTACAAAAAAATACATTAAAATAACAAACAAATCGTTGCTTAGGTACTATATGCACATTATATAGTTGTTGAATATAATATTTTCTTAAAATAAAAACTAGTTCACTTTACTGCCGTACTTAAACCCGAAATTTAACATTAATAATAATAAGTGTTTGTATATATATGTAGTTATTAAATTCTTTATTGCACAAAAGAAAATAAACAAAATACAATTGACAAACTTTGAGATACGTGTACAAAGGGTAAATTACCTAATCTGAAATATTGCTGCGCGCGTTCATTCCTTGACTGGCCGTCCCTGCAATCAGAAACGTCTTATGAATAAGGAGCGACTTGGCCCTTTACCTTTACTACGGAGTGCAAAATTCGAACTTCGTGTCTTGCCGTCCCGCTCACGCTTATATTATTTAAAACGAGAGTGAGAGGGACGGTACGATACGAACTTCGAATTTCGTAGTAGCCCCTCTCTGCCCCGACCTCACACGCGTGAAGAACTAAAGTTTTTTAAAGCATCTCTTAAGGATTACCGTACGTAAGGCATGTAAATTTATTTCTCAACGACTAGATTGCATAATATGGTTTTTTTATGCTTACGTAATATTTCATTATAATTAATAGTTATTATTACAAAGGAAACTTAGATCTATGCGAAAATAGCATGCTTAAAATTAGTTCCGACGACGTTTCGACTATATTGCAGCGGCCGTAGGTTACGGGTAATATTACTGCATTTAAGTCCCGGTTTTAATAAAAAGAATGAGTGAAAACCGCGTGTGTTTAATTTTTTATTCAAAAGTACCTTCCTTCGGTGAAAAATTATCTAACTAATAGCAAAAACCTAATCAAAATCCATTGCGTGGGTTAGGAAAAGTAAGCTGTATACGGACTATTACGGACAGACAGAGCGGAAAGCTTTGATTTATTAACTTTACCTCATATATTAATTTAGTAGCCTGTTGCCCGCGACTCCGTCTGCGTAGAATTCATTTATCGCTATCCCGCGGGAACTATGCAATTTTCCGGAATAAAAACTATCCTATGTCCTTCCCCGGGACTCAAACTATCTGTATACTGAATTTCATCTAAATCGGTTCAGCGGTTTAGACGTGAAGTGAAGAGGTACCAAACAGACTTACAAACTTTCGCATTTCTAATATTACTGGGATTTGAACCACTTCCAGCGGTCGGATTGACTTTTGATAGATTGAAATTTGATACCGTAAACTGCTTTAACTTTGCCCTCTGGCCCCAACATTGCCTGAGTTGATTTAGAGTCGATAACTTAGCACTCTTATAGGTTTTAAACTTTTATCTACATTGGAATTATTATTACGGGGGGATATAAGTTTTAAAACCTAAAGGGTGCTAAGTTATCGACTAAATCGAATCAGGCAATGTTGGGGCCAGAGGGCAAAGTTGAAGCAGTTTACGGTATATGAAAAGTTGGATATCAATGCGAGTACAGTCTGCAAAAAAAACGTGTACAAGGAAAATAAAAAAAACTTAGGCCCTGTCCGCACTGCGAATTCTCACTGCGCGATATTTTATTATTATATTCCGTACTTGAAATACATTTTTTTTACCGCCAGTGCGGATACTCGTTTAAAGATGCGGCCACATGCTAGTCGCGCGACGCTCGTTTCCAGCGATAAATCTGGTCACGTGACCCTCTTTAAATATCCCGCGACTCAAAAAAGCAGCGTCAAGTCGCCGCGTCGAACAGCAGCGTCGAGATGGCTGCTTGCAGGAATTATCTTGGTCTTGGAAGCTGATTTCTTAACCTCCTTTAGTGGCAGTCGTGGCAGTGGTACAAATACGTACCTACCTACCTAAATACCTACTGCTGTGAGCTTATAATAATACTTGTTATTATTATTGTTATTAGGTGACTGGTAATTTAATTTTCAATTGTCTTTTTCTTTTTGTATTCTATTTTAATTTATTTTTGGTGGAAATTTGTATGGTATTTTAAATGTGGAAAAATTGTAATGACTTGGGTTTCCACCTGTAATGTTACACTTTTTTTTTAATGATTATTATTGAATAAATAAAATAAATAAATGAAAAAAAGAAAGAAATTGGAGTGAATGAAAAAAAAATAACAATGCTTTTTCCTAAATAAAAGATGTTTTCTTAGCGATAAAGCTCAACCTTTTCTGCTTTATCGCTATATGTCACGTGCCCAGAATTGACGCTGGAAACGACCGTCGAGCGACTGCATGTGGCCGCGCCTTAAGATTCAATATGTCACAGAATTGCGAGAAAAAAACTGTGCGATGAAAGCGCGGGTAAAACAATAAAGCTAAATTAAGTACACTGACTTGGCAGAGCCCGAGCAGCCCGAGCAGCGCGGCGCCGGCGCAGCCCACGCCGACCACGCGCGCGCCCGCCTCCACACGCACGCTGTGGTACCTGCCGGTGCCGGTGCCGGCATCAAATAATAAGCATTTACAATAGAGGAAACTGAAACACGTACAGTCACCAGCATTAATATCTGCCACAGCGGAGCGTGAAAAAATATCTGACACGTCCTACCGACCCTACAAATAGAGTCGTATCAGATATTTATGCACGCCTGTTGAGTCAGATATTGGTGCTGGTGCTGGTGACTGTACCAGGGTGGAACCTTATTGCTAATAATGTCACTTTGACATTCCAGACACATTCCAAAGAAACCAAAAGAAGAAAAAGGTTCCACCCTGGTACATACTACGTACGTTACAGTTTCTTTAACCGTGTAGGTTTTTAGGACAGTTTTATTTTGCGTTTTTACTGTTTTTTTTTAAGTCTCGGTAATTTTGGGGTTCAGAAAAGAGTTTATTTGAAAAAAATATGTGTCTTTTATAAGCATTTACAGTCAAGGAAACTGAATCTCGTACCAGGGTGGAACCTATGTGCTACTAATGTCATGTTGACATCCCATACATGACACCAATTTTCGTACAAATTTGAATACTCTACTCTGTTAAGTCTGCTCTATTATGCAGTGTTGGGTCATTTTACTTTGAATACTGACAGACAGACATCAAAATTGTAGATTTTTAAACCTTTCTTTTGGTTGTGCTGTAAGAGGTGCTTTCATGCTAAATTTTAAATTTCTAGGACCACTAAGCTATACATTTTGATTCCCTCGTAATTTGGATAATTAGTATGGAAATACATGGTAAACTATTGGTATTATGCTTTGGGCTTAAAACCACTAAATTTCATAATACCTTATTCACTAATACCCCTAATTTTCAAATTACCATGGGCTCATAATATCTAAAATGTCAAATTGTCTCTTGTATTAAAATGAACGAAATTCATTATGACTTTGCCTTAAAATGTCATATTCTCTAAATACCTAACGATTGAAATCCATAATTCATTCAAATACCGAATGACAGAAATGACAAATAAATAAATAAAAATAATAAATAAATTATAAGTTCTAAATTGCATTTTACCTTTTTATCAATATTCTGTTTCTGAATAAATAAAATAAAATAAATAAAAATATTCCCAGATCTCAAAAACTTCTTGGTTTCAAAATACCTAAATTGCAGAATGCCTAATTTTGTTTTCTTGTTACACCGGAATCATAATATGGCTGAATTTCAAAATACCTTAGTCTCATAATAGCTAAACTTCAAAATCACTTTCATGGCAAAACAACATACCTATGCTTAAAACAACCAAAAGTTAAAATATCTAAATATGTATGTAAAAAGACTTGTCAAGATTGTTTACCTTTTTTGTAATACTAAAAAAACGAAGTATAGCTAGTGCAATGGGTAGGTATTGGAACTCTGTGCATATGGACTCTAGGGGCAGCATTTATAGGTTAATTTAATTTAACTTTATAATTGGACATTTTGATGTATAAGTATTTTATTTTATTATGTTTTAATTTTTAAAATCTATGGATCTGAAAATCTGAAATAAATAATTATTATTATGATAGGAAAGATGTCCAACCTAACGTCCCAGCCGTGGGCGTTCTCCACGGAGACGTAGAACCCAGGCTCGTGCAGCAGCAGGTACCGCTGCAGGGCGCGGAAGGCGGCGTCCTGCGGCGAGCGGAGCGCCGCGCCCACCGCGCGCCACCCGCCCGCCCCGCCCCCGCCCCCGCCATTCGCACCAGCACCTCCAGGGGGCGCCCCGCCCCCGCCCGCCCCACAGCAGGCTTCGTCGCCACGCACACGATCAGCTCCTCCTCGACCTCGAAGTCGCAGTGGAACAGCCGCACGAGCCCGCCGCCCGCCTCGCCGCTGTCCACGGACAGACACGAGCCGCCGTTGAAGCTGTCGTCGTAATAAACGTCCAAGCAGTCGGTGCCCTCTCGAAGGACCACGTCGTAGCGCGGGTACGCCGGGGACAGGGTTTGCGGCTCCGAGTCCTTCTTTTTGGTGGTCTTCCTGAAGAGCTGCTTGAGCCGCTGTCTGAGGGAGAGCTTCCCGTGGGGGGCGTGGGGGGCGGGGGGGGCGGGCGCGAGGCGGTACGAGTGCGGGCCGTGCGCGGCGTTGGGCTGGTACTGCTGCAGCCGCAGGTTGTACCACGGCTCCGCGGACACCACCTGCCGAGACGCGACCACACTGTGAGCTGCCGGCCTACAGCCTGCCGCCTGCCGCCTGCCGCCAGTGCCGCTGCCACACGTAACTGGGCCAATCAACTATTTTACCGACACTTTGGGCGTCTCCTGCGATACCAAAATTGTCTCTGGCGTTACCAACAAATCGTACTTCCAACAAGATATTTCACGGTTTAATAGGTTAAACTTACGTAGGATGGCATGTATTCATGTACACCATCTATTAAATTACGGAAAAAACATGTTTACTTACAAAAATCTGCAATTGTTTGGAAAATGTCGCGGACAGATTAGTGTCGGTAAAAAAGTTGATTGGCCCAAGTACACATATTGTGTGTGCATGCAAGTCCATGTAAAATATCAATCCCGGTGTGCACACACAATATGCTCCGCGTCAGCACTGGAAACAGATCCCTGCGAGCACTGCTTTTAATAAGAGCACACGCAAATATACTTTTTTAAATGAGAGCCAGGAAATACATACAATAGCAATTTAGATTATTTTTTCTTAGGCGCAAGGTGGCGCAAGCTATGAAGAAATGACGTGGGACGGAGGCGCGTCGCAGTCGTGCCTCCTCTTGAATCAGTTTTCATGCTAAATGTACAGAATCGTCGCAATGCACACAGCGGGGCAGCTACGTACCTCGCCGTAGCGGCGGCGCGCGGGGCCCTGCCCGCGGCAGAATGACGTGCTGAAGGGCAGCGCGCGGGGCAGCTTGGTGGCGAGGAACGGCCACAGGCTGCCCCACAGCGCTCGCTCGCGGACCTGCCAGCGCTGCAGCCGCCCGAGTGCCCCGCCTGCCGCCAACGACATAATAATAAACGTCTATTGGTTATCACTTCTCAACCTGTGGTCCTGTCCCAGGAGGTGCGTTAATAAGTACGTTCCACTTCCACTAATCGTCCACAACGACCGTAACGCCCTCTATATCGTTCCACTTAAGACCCGTGGTCGTCGCGAGCGGTCGTTCGACGTCACCGTTCGCGACCGCGCGGCGCCCACACCGCCCACAGAGATGTGGCCTTTGCCAGTGGGATTTCACCATGACAGATGAGCGAGATGTTGTCAAAACTTGATAAACTTTCAAAGTCATTATTTTTCATTCGTTTTGTCATAAACGCAATTGCACCTACAATATTTAATGCAAATAACATATATAAGTTTACAACGTTATATAATACATATTGCAAAGCAATGTCCAAGGGGGGCGGCTGCCCTCCCTTGCCCCCCAGCTAAGCTAGCTAAGGTTAAGCAGAAGCTCTCACCGGGCCCGTCGGGCGCGGCCTCGTACGTCCACGCAGGCGCGAACACGGCGAGAGAGCACTCGTGCCGGTGCGCGATCTTTACCGCCTGCAACAAAGTGTTTCATTGGTCGAAAGGGCCCTACAGCTGCATTTCCACCATAGATGTGCGAGAATGTGTTGCGAGGAAACTGTTTTTTATGAAACAAAAGAAACTCTTCATTTACGTCTCACTCCGCTCAGCTGTTTGCACCAGAGCAGTGCTGCGCGAGGATAGGTAAATGAAGCGCTTCTATTGGTTCACGAAAAACACCGGGGTGTGGTTTTTCGTAGAATTATTGTTTGTCAATGTTTCATTCGCCTACTGTGCTGTTTCATTTCTGAATTCTCAATTTCTCGGAAACCAAAAATTTTTCACTGCGTATTTTCTTATGCTTTTATAGACCACAGTAGGTTAAGTTAAGTTTGTCAAATTAAAGTTTCGATAAAAAAATATCATCATCATCAGCTTACAGCAGTCCACTGCTGGACAGGCCTCTCTTCCATGGCGCGCCACATCACTGTCTTCAGCCCCTCGCATCCCTCCGCCGCCAGCGACCCTCTTAGGGTCGTCCGTCCACCATGCCTCAGGACGCCCTACACTACGTTTTCCCGTCCGTGGTCTCCATTCAAGGACTCACCTGCTCCACCGTTCATCAGCCCTGCGACAGACGTGGCCAGCCCAACGCCACTTCAGCGAACAAATTTTCTGAGCAATGTCGGTGAAAAATAGTAGATTGTTGCACCAAGCAGAAAGTTATTTACTGTCGCACCGAGTGCCGATTTGGAGCCCGAGCGTAAGCGAGGGCTTTAAAAAGCACGAGAGCAATGTAATTACCTACTTAATGTCAGGTGCATAATCTGCTTTTCTTTCAACTATTACAGGAATAGTTGACGAAAAAAAAACTCATGCTAAACAATTCATAGGAAATAAATGTCACTAGCACTCGATGATTCCATTTTTGTAAATTTACATTCACACTCTCAAAAAAAGTCCACGGAAAATTCGCAAGGTTCTCCCGCTAATTTTTTTTTTTTTTCTTACTCTTTTTGGCAGATTTAGTAGCAGATATTTTTACCCACGATCTGTAAAATTTCGGATGGGCGCCAGGTTGGCCAACCAAACACACAGTTTTTTTTTTAATACGGCTACTTACTATTTTTCATAGGACTGGTAGTGTGCGTGTGTAAAACGGCATCGACACCGTCGCAGTGGAAAAACGAAGCCCCGGCGCCGGCGCCGGTGCCGGTGCACGGTAGGTAATGCCGGTGCCGTGCCGGTGCCAGGCCGGCTAATAGAAAATCACCCATCCTTGCACATTTCTGGTGAAAACGGAACCTTAGGCTAAACTAAAAAGCCAGGGCATGTCTCGGCAGTGCTAGTTACGTGCTGCGTGTTGAACTGCCCGCCGCCGATGAAGTTCCGCCCCCAGACGTCGAGCCCGACGAGCAGGTCGCGGCGCCGCGCTGCCGGCCCGGCCGCCGCCGCCGCCGCGCCGCGCGCCACGTCCGCCGCCGACCACGCGTAGTTCGTGAACAGGCCGTCGCTCGCCTCAAAGAACACTCTGCAAACAGGACTCGTCTAAGTTTTTTTTGAAATTCATGTGCGAAATTAAATTTGAACACCACGAGCTTTATGGTGAAAGGGAAACCTGCACAAACCTGCGAAGCAATTTAATGGTGTGTGTGAAGTTCCCAATCCGCACTGGGCCCGCGTGGGAACTACGGCCCAAGCCTCATTCTGAGAGGAGGCCTGTGCAGCAGTGGGACGTATATAGGCTGGGATGATGATGATGTTGACTGGCGTACGGTTGTATAGATGACGAAAATGAGAATAAATCTACCCTGCCTTGTAAGGAATAAGGGTAAAATTGTTCAATCATTTTCCCAAACTCTTTATTTCCTAGTAGCAAAATTTCCGTCCGCATTTTTTCCCGAAAGCTTAATTTTACTGAATCCTATTTTCGCCGTCGCGTTTTTTCTCAATTTAAATGGACACAGAATCATAGGTGTAGGTTTAGGTTATGTTAAGTTTGTATCGGCCCGAAAGGCCAAAACTACACAAAGTAGGAGCTCCGCACTAGCGGAGCTTCATCGACACTGTTTCTGTGTCGATTAAAATTGGGGCAAAAAAAGATTGTGAAAATAAGCTAGTAAAAAACCATGTGCGCCGGCGTAAGAATGCTGCCTCCCCCTCTCTTCCCGTGAGCGCCGTAGGAACCGGCTGAGGGATATTACCTACCAGAAGATGGGCAGCAGCGTCTTTTTGACTACTATAGAAACTTGGAGGCTAAAGAAAACCGCATTGAAATCGATCCACCTGCAGGCTGGTCAATGCACGCTGTTCGTGTCGCGGTGTACTCACCGGTTGTGTTCGGTGAGCGTGTTCTGCCAGTGCAGCGCGCCGTCGGCCGTGACGCTGTCGTACCAGAGCAGCGCGCCCGGCCCCAGCTCGCGCCGCCCAGTCAATGCACGCTGTTCGTGTCGCGGTGTACTCACCGGTTGTGTTCGGTGAGCGTGTTCTGCCAGTGCAGCGCGCCGTCGGCCGTGACGCTGTCGTACCAGAGCAGCGCGCCGGGCCCCAGCTCGCGCCGCCCCAGTCAATGCACGCTGTTCGTGTCGCGGTGTACTCACCGGTTGTGTTCGGTGAGCGTGTTCTGCCAGTGCAGCGCGCCGTCGGCCGTGACGCTGTCGTACCAGATCAGCGCGCCGGGCCCCAGCTCGCGCCGCACCAGCGCGTGCAGGTGCCGCACGAACGAGACCAGCGCCGCCGGCTGCGATATCTGCGGCCGACAAGCATTTAGGGCAGCCACATACACTCGGAATTCCGTTTCTGATTCGATATTTGAACGCAGTAAATCCATACAAATCTATGGACCTACCACATACAGACGTAGTTTTCCGTTCGAACTTTTCTCTGATTCGGAAAGCCGCATGGTGGCCACGTGTGTGATGCGATGTATTTACGAAATCTCGAATCGATATTTCGAATCGAAATTCCGAGTGTATGTGGCCGCCCTTACAGTCGCGAAATACAAATACAATACAAAGTTCACCACCTTAAGGTCCGTTTTTGCTTGCTCAGTATAACTGCTTGCTTATCGACCGAGTATGACATACTTATTCCGTCATAATGTCATTCAAAAAGGTAACATTTGCTTGCAACGTATAAACGAATTTATTCGAAAACTGTGAAAACTGGTCAACCTTTTCATTCCGCCCATTTGTTAGTTCTATACCTTAAAAGCATAAATTCCTTGTAGCGATGTAGGTACCGAACCGCATTTCACCTCGATCGTATTTTTAATTATAGCGTTGTGTTGTGTCACAATTGTTTATTTTTTTAGTCGCTATAAATTTTAGTCGCATTTCACCTAGATCGTGCATTAGGCACTTGTCTCACCGCCAGCGAGTAAACGATTGGCTATCGACTATTTTCTCGCTCAAGAAACGAACAAAAGATATAAGATCCTGTGTGAGTAAAAGAGACACATATATTAATAGTTGATCGCTGGCTGTTCACACTGTCGGCGAGAACTCGCTCTTACATCTTTTGTCGCAGCGACAAGAGCTATAAAACTCGCTGAGCTATAGATACTCGCTCAGCGATGTCAGCTTGGCGGCCGCCCCGCACGAGCGGGTCGAGTGGAGCGAGTAATCGCCCGTCGCACGCGAACACTCGCTTACAGCCGAGCGACAAAACTACACTCGCTTCTCGCTGCTCGCCCACTCGTTTCTAGTTACTCGCTCTGCTCGCTTCTCGCTCATCGTCGTCGGTGGGACAAGTGCCTTAGTGCATTTTAGTGCAAACACTAATTAACGTGTCAAATTAATTAGAGTCCCAAGCAAACATCAATCGCAGCGAAATGCATCTAGGGTAAAATGTAAAAAACTACGCGAAAAATTGCGTCAAGTAACATGATTCTATTGACATTTTGTTATTTCGAGGTGAAATGCGATTCGGTGCATCGCTACAAGGAATTTATGCTTTTGAGGTAAAGAACTAACAAATGATTCCGCCATTGTAGACCTATTGCATCCAGCACATCACGGGTAAAAGTTCAGAACGTTTTAAACTATCGTGGTGTGCTGCTCTGCAGCGGCGCCGGCCACCACAATGAATATCAATTAATATGGTAAAATAATGTCCTACAGTGGAGGAAACTGAATCACATACCAGGGTGGAACCGTTTCATAATCAATTTCATTACGATTTCTTTGACAAATGTACAGGATGTGAACATGACATCAGTAGCACAAAAAATCCACCCTGGCACAATATACGTAACAAGGCAGTAGATCGACTCGGCCGTATTCTTGAAATTTATACCTACGGCTGCGCGAAGCGCTAGGGTTGGCGACTACAAAAAGAAAAACAGATGTGTGTATGTTTGTAGTTTTAGGTGTAGGAATAAAACACCACTGGAAGTGGACACCGTTTGCGGTCGAGTTCCAAACTTACAACGCGCGCTCTTATGCTAAATCTTTCACTTTCCATTCAGTCAAGCTGTGGAACGATTTACCCTTGTCTCTAAGGGAATCTCCGTCTGTGGCCTCGTTCAGGGAGAGTTTAAAGAAATTATGGCTGGACACTGACACCTGAGATGAGACTGTTTCGCTTTTGTAATTGTTTGTTATATTTCCTTTGATTTATGTTAGTGTTAATGTAAATAATGTTGTATTTATTTTATCTCTTTTGAGTATTTCTGTTTTGTCTCTTTACCGCACGTAATTTTCCGCTTATCCTCTATATAACCAAATGTTTTTTCCTAACTAGGTTAGCTGGAAGAGATCCCTTTTTAGGGATAAGCTCGCCTTTGTTCTCCTCTCTGTGTATTTGTATTTTTATTTTTATTTTTATGTGCAATAAAGAGTTTACATACATACATACATACAAAACATGTGTTAATTTTATGATTATTTAACAAAACCTGTGACTTTACGATTTACACGTATTAAAAAAAAACTACTAACTAGATCTTGTTCAAACCAATTTTCGGTGAAAGTTTGCATGGTAAATGTACATCATATATTTATTTCAGTTTTATCATTCTCTTATTTTAGAAGTTACAGGGGGAACACACACATTTTACCACTTTGGAAGTGTCTCTCGCGCAAACTATTCAGTTTAGAAAAAAAAATGATATTAGAAACCTCAATATCATTTTTGAAGACCTATCCATAGATACCCCACACATATCGATTTGAAGAAAAAAAATATTTGAGTTGCAGTTCTAAGTATGGGGAACCCCCAAAATGTATTGTTTTTTTTTCTATTTTTGTGTGAAAATCTTAATGCGGTTCACAGAATACACCTACTTACCAAGTTTCAACAGTATAGTTGTTATAGTTTCGAAAAAAGGTGGCTGTGACATACGGACGGACAGACAGACAGACATGACGAATCCAAATGGGTTCCGTTTTTTGCCATTTGGCTACGGAACCCTAAAAAAACAACAATATCCCCTTATATTACAGCTACCTTATTCTCGATGTTGAGCAGCCAGCCGTCGAACTTGAGCGTCTTCGCGATGGACACGAGCGCTGCCGCGAAGCCCTGCCACTCCTCGGGCTCCGCGAGCAGCTTCTCCCAGATGGCAGAGCCCTCTGCCCACTCCGTTATTACTGTGCCTGTGGATTACAAAAAAATACCATAATACATAACTTTATCCTGGATAATTCTTGACGAAGCATAAGAAATTGTCTAGGTCTCGATTAGAATTGTAACAGAACTCCGCTTTTGCCTTCATAGCTGCAAACTCTCCGCAAGAAGTATATCTAACCTAATTCAAAATTCAAATTCAAATCATTTATTCAGTAAATAGGCCGCAATGGGCACTTTTACATGTCATTTTTTAAACTACCAGCGCTTTCGGAAAGACCATCATTGCCAAGAAGAATACAAAACTTGACAGAAAAGAAACTTGGCAGAAAGTCATTTTTTCAACATAAAATAATTACAAACAAAATACTTAAAAACTACAGTATACAATTAAATAAAAAAAATACAAAACAATAATAATAATAATACAGGGATGTATGGGGTCCCTTAGTTACAAAACTAAACCTTCATTACTTGTTCTATTAAAAATTGTACTATCTAGTAAACAATTCAAATTTTCTTGATATTGACAAGCTAAAGAAGACTATGATGGTCTTAGAGCAATTATTTTTCTTACCAATTACCTTGACCCCATGCGCGTGGGCAACATTGATCCAGCCCAGCGGAGGTATGGTGACAAAGTGGTGGCTGAAGTAGCAGAACACGTCCACAACTGCCCAGTTGTAAAATGTGTATGCATCAAAGTTACTGGTCCCGTTCACTTTGCTTAAAATAAAATTAATACATTTCTACATTAATAATAAATCTTTGATCAACAATACTACATATTACGCATTGTTGATTGCAGTAATAAATAATCAAAACAGGTCAAATGAAGTTAATTTCTCCAAGATACTAGTGCTCAAACTGTTACTGTTTAAAAGAGAAACAAGCATTTAAGATAATTAATTATGTGCACTAAGATAGTGTTACTGTGTTAAGGACATTCTTAATTTATGATGTTTTTTTAATGTCCATAACCATAACTAAAGCATTTTGAATTCACAGATATTTATCAAAACACACACACGCACACACACAAACATCACGCCTGTATTCCCAAATGGGGTAGGCAGAGCACACAAAACATTAAGGATTCAGAGCCACTTTTAGCAATTTTAGGTTTTCTTTAAGTTTCACAAAAACAGTACAATAGTGACAGGTTGCTGGCCTGTCGCCCATGGTATACCTTAACCTATATCCTCAGTCGCATCTTACAACATCCACGGAAGAAATGAAGAGGTGTAATTCTAACCCAACACCACAATTTAATTTTTTATTTGGCCATGCCATAGAGCTAATTACCATGTAGTTCCGATCAATGAACTGAGCCATCTGCTAAAGTTAATGGAGATATTTCAATTCCTCCCAGCAAAACTATGAATAAAGGCTTCTTCTTAAGTCACACTTCTGTTTGTGTAATTTTCCCATCTCAGTGCATCCTTAAGGATTTTTTTCTACATTTTTTTTTACTTTTAATGATTATTTTTGTTGAGGCTTAGAACACCAGGTGAGCTTAAAGCAAGTACTAGTAAAAACAAGTCGGTACATATTATTTTGAAGCTTTAATTAAATGCTCACCTGTCATCATGATAGCCATTGGCCATATCATGGCAAACTAAGGTCTGCGGTAAGTCTTTCCTTTTGTGGCGACCAACCTCTTCTTGATTTGGGTCAAAATGACAGAACGTTTCTGGATATTCAACTTGAACTTCATAGTTCTCCTCGGGATGATTTTGTCGTACTATATCCATGTTCCTTATGGCATATTCACTGTGAGGTTTTAGTTCCACGCACAAGGATCTCCAAGCTGGCGGGTTCTTTAAGAACTCTGCCACTTCTTTCAGCGAATCCAGCGGCTTGCAAAGGAATCTGTCGTCGTCTACGTCGATTTCACCGGAATGAGACACTTGTGAATGTTTTTCGCTCATTTTTGCAACAATTATGTCTGAACTGACACTTAAAAGTATTGTAAACTTAGCAATTAATTATTTTAATATAAATTAGGAAATATTATAACACTTATTCGAAGAAAGCATCTTTAAATCTTTTATGTTTATTTTCTTTTGAGGTTATTTTGTTTATCATCAACTCCATCCATTGACAGACAATGACATTTATGAAATTAAATTAAGACAGTCCCACACCACACGCATGACTGACGGATTCAAAAACCGCTAAGCGAACCTCCGACCTCCGCGAACGACTGGGAATGGCGGCAATACCGAACCGACAAGTCTCATTCGAGTATATTGAACAATATTTAACGATTTATATCTGCATGAATAATAAGTACTTACCTACATAAGCGTAGCTATTTCTGTATAAATATATTAATTAGGTCGGCGATAAAGCCCATCGGATTGAACTTTGCTACTTGGAAGTAACGATTGTGGTAAATAAAATTGATCAAAACAACACCTTAGGGCCCGGGCCCACTTAGCGTCTTTCGGACGCCAGCGTCTCGTTAACGCCCGCCCAGCGTCGACACGGCGTCCGCGCAGCGTCGCCTCGACGTCAGGAGGCGAAATGTGAGCAGGGCTACTACGAAACTCGAAACTCGAAGTTCGTGTCGTGCGGTCCCTCTGACACATGCTATAAATACGAGAGCGAGAGGGATGGCACGATATGAACTTCGAGTTGCGAGTTTCGTAGTAGCCCTGCAGATGCCGGCATCTAGCCAGCGCCCTTCCCCTATTGACGCCGCGTCGACGCTGCGCGGGCGTTGACTAGACGACGACGCTCGAAAGACGCTAAGTGGTCCCGGACCTTTACGTTCGCTTGGACAACGCCATCTATTGATTTCAGGTGAAGATAACACGTCATCTCATCTTAGCCGACTGCCGAGGTGAGATAGAATAACTTGATCGTTTTTTATAAATAATATGTTTTATATTTTACAAATTATCTATTTATGTAGTCTTATGTAAAGTAATAAAACTGTGTAGTATATCTTTGTAGCGGTCCGAGGGTCACCAACGGAGCTGGCTGAAAATCAGCGCTGGGGTGTTTAGGTATTATTAACACTTCAGCGTTATGCTGAACCAGTGTCCGATTCACAACAACAATGACACATACTTTCCTACGTTTTGTCTATTTGTACTTAATACTATTGTTGTGTCTTGTGTTCTGAATAAATGTATTTTATTTATTTCTTTCTTTTATTAAGGAGCGACCACACCGTTGCTCAAAATACGGAGACGGACTAAAAAGTTAAACTAGGTATTTCATTTTAAACGCTGTGGGTATATATAGATGTCTCTGAAAGGTACCTACTTACATGTGTATTAGCTGTAGAATATTTATTTATTGTTGTTGCTGATAAGAAACTAGCTCAGGAAACAATGTCCCAGTTCACTAATGATAAGACTTCATTGTTCCTATTGTTTCTATTGTTGTTGTTTAATGTTTAAATAATCTAAAATTTGCTGACCGAGGAAATGACAGTACAAATTGCTTTTTCGATGTGTTTTATTTGTTTTTAAATCTTTGACAACATCGTACACATAAGAAAATAACGGAATAAGGCTAAACATACCGCCCACCAAAGTATATCTAGGTACTTTACTACATTAATTTCCCTTTAATTAAATAAATAAAATTGTGTTTATATTATACTCATAAAATAAAATCAACCTGTATATTAATATGCTTCATATTATTGACATGACATTAGTGTTTTTCGATCTAAATGGACTGTATCTTGAAAGTCAGTTTTTCAATTAAATTAATGTACGTGTCCTCCAATGGACAGAGCCATATTTTTCTAAAAAACCAACCAACCTAATGTACGTGTCAAAACATAACAAACATAAAGCGAATTAATTTGTTTCTTTAAACATAAAATAATTAATAAACCTATTTGTTTCATTACTTACGTTTGTTAATCTTCAATCTCTTCTTATTCTTATACATACTGCATTCTTAAAATAATTTCAGTAAATGCTTGTATATTTTGTTAGTTGTTAGTACCCGTAAATTAACTCTGACTGTCTGACTCAACCTACTGTCTATCTACTTTAGGATTATTTTAGGATGTGTATCTAAAATTGAAAGTATTCGAATTTCGTAAAATTTCATCTACTAAGTACCTACTTACTTACTAGTCAAGAGACCCGTCGAGAATTGGGTAGAGGGGAGTTTTCGAAGTGAATATGGTATACATTTCTTGAATACGTGCCATTAAAATAGGTACAAAAGAAGGTTACAGTGTTCGAAAAAATGTATGCATTGATTATAATTCTCTAGCATTTCAATTTCACAGAGGATAATTTAAAAAACAAATACTGTCACTGTCAGTGTCAAGTGAAGTCTGCCCTGCCAGTCAGTCATCTCATCAGTCAGTACAACTGACAGTCCAACATGGATTAAGTTCACGAAAATATACAACTTTACTATTTCTTTTTTTTTTTAGTTATTTGTACAATAAGTTAAATGCAATCATTTATGCACCCTATTGTGCCGTCTAGTCAAGTATTTTTATTATAAATCAATGAAGAAATGGTGTGCAATCAGAAGATGTCTTCAAATAAGACTAAGTGTTTACATTGTGATAGCGCTTTGTCTCTTATCAATTGTCCACTTCTTCACCTTTTACGGATATTACAACTATACTCATATAAATAGGGACTCCATAGATTCTAAGCTTTATAAGAAAGTGCATCCTGCCGTGTTGAAAAGAAGAAAACAGAACTGCACCTATGAAAGCATACTGCAGCGCACCGCTTCGATGCAAACTTGGGACATCGGCAATGATACTGAGAATTTTGTAGCTGCGGGCATAGACGGCGGGAGCTACGTCCCGCCGCAGTGTAACCCGCTGTTCAGCGTGGCTGTACTTGTCACATACAGAAACAGACAGAAGCAACTTGATATATTTTTACCCTACATGCACAATTTTTTGAGAAAACAAAATATTCATTATAAGTACGTATTATAATAATGTAACTGTATCCATAACCAAATAATGTGGGCAAGTAGGGACAAGTGTAATGTAATTGATAATTTTTACTTTCATCCATCCCTCCATCACTAAGTCAATAGTCTTACATGGCTGTCATAGTAAGATTATTATTTTTGTAAAAAAATTGTACATTGACCAAAAAAGGTTTGTCCTGTTTTTTTTTTTACTAGCTCATGCCTGTGACTCCATCCGCATAGAAGTATGAAAATTAGTTTATATCCTATTCTCAGACCTACCGAATATACATAAAAATTTTCATAAAAATCAGTCATGCCATTTCAAAGGAGTTTGGTCAAATATTTTTGACCCAAGAATTTCATAATATATAAACACTTTCAGTGCCAATAACACGCTAGGCGCGTTTTCTGTTCATAGGCAGTTTTCGCTGCAAAGCAGAAAAATGCTGCTATGTGCTACGAGCGTAGCCGCATAGCGATTGAGACAGCAAATGTGTTATAGATTTATACATCCTAATTAGTGTTTAAAATAAATGAGTTTTTTGAGAAATTTATTGTGGCACAGTCTTCTTGGCAATCATGGTCTTTCCAAAAGTGCTGGTAGTATAAACAATAGTGACATGACATGAGAGTACTTTGCAGCCTACTTACAGAATATTTTTTTAATATTCCCTTTATTGTTTCCAGGATATATTTAATAGAGCAACAGGATGAGAAGCCATGGAACAAGGGTCTGCTGTACAACATTGGTGCTCGGCAAGCCATTGCAGACAAGTTCCCCTGCCTGATTCTGCAAGACGTAGACCTGTTGCCTCTAGACGAAAGCAACCTCTATGTGTGCACCACAGAGCCCCGCCATCTAAGTGCTAGTGTCGACAAATTTCGATTTGTCCTACCATATGACTGGCTGGTCGGAGGGGTGTTTGCTATACGGTCTGACCAGTATAAAGAAGTAAATGGGTTTTCAAACCGATTTCTTGGTTGGGGTGGGGAGGATGATGATTTTTATTCGAGGTTGTCTATGCATGACATGAAAATTTCAAGGTAATTGCACAGTTTTTCTGACTATTAAGATGTGACACAGTTCTAATAATGTTGTGATGTATACCCATCAAAATTGAATTTCTCTTACTAGTTCAGATTTCTGGAGTTTATCATTTATCAGTACTGTACTATTGCTGGAATATCTGTTTAAAAGTAGCCTAATCATGTGTCATTCCAGAAATCCAGCTATCTACATACCAAATTTCATCCAAATCCTTCCAGCCATTTTAGTCTGAAAGACTAACAATACACATACACTTACACTTTCTTATTACTTCGTCTAAAAAGCAACTGGTCTAAGTAGCAAGTGGTCTAAAAAGCAACTGGTCTGAGTAGCAAGTAGCAAATGGTCTAAAAAAGCAGTAGCAAGTGGTCTAAAAGCAACTGGTCTAGTATAGCAAGCAACCAAACTCTAGCTCTCTCTGAAGTTGCAGCGCGCAGGTGTACAGTCAGTAACAATATAATCCTACTAATAGTTTGGATATATGTTACTGTATATAATAATAATTTAAGTGTATAAATTATTTTCAATAAGTGATTGACAACTGACAACTTGTAACTGATAATAAGTAAGTAACTATCATATTTCAAAAGGCTTACTTATCATATTTTTAAACCTAAAAATTAAGCAGGATAAATTAATATCCCGGAAGAGAACTTTAATCTGTGATTAATAAGAACAATAAATAAATTTATAAAGAAAAACGGTAAAACGGTATTATGTCTCGCCATTTTACCAGTCTTTCAAAAAAAAAACAGGTAGCCTACTCCCAAAGCAATAACAATAAGTAATAACAAAAATCAACTACTTAAAACAGTAACGTAACTATGAACAATACCAAAAATCTAAACTCGCGACGCGAACAAATAAAATATACTCCCGGCGACTGTACTTTCCACTGCATAATCAAACGTGTGTTGCGTAGAAGCACTCGGCGCACACAGATGCACGAATAAACATGGCGAGCGCGGTGCAGGCGCAGGAGCGAGCGGGGCGCGGGGGGGTGCTCTCCCGTCCTTACCCGCTTACGTCCCGCAGATACCGATAATGCGCTACTGCGACACCAATCGCCTCGTTTTCAGAGCGAGCTAGAAGTTTGGCGCGGGCTATAGCAAGTGGTCTAAAAATCAACTGGTCTGAGTAGCAAGTGGTCTAAGAAGCAACTGGTCCTAACCTGTTTGTGTCGGGAATCTTGAAAAAATATAGATTAGGTTAGAGTTGCGTAGGGGCGCGAGCCGGTATAGAAGTTCCGCGAAGCGGAGCTCCGTCGACTGACTTAAAAAATTATAGACCACTTGCTACTTAGACCAGCTGCTTTTTAGACGAATTGAAATGATACTAACCCATGTATGTAAAAGTGGATAATTAATGTCAGGGCACCGACTGGTACTATTATAGAATTTATAATACAATAAGTTATTGTTGGCAGGTTTCCCCGCTCGATGTCTCGCTACACGATGCTGGCGCACCGGCCGGAGGCGAAGAACGCGGCGCGCCTGCGCATCCTGGCGGACAACGCGCGCCGCGGCCGCGCCGGCGCCGCCGCCGACGGGCTGCGTGCCGCCGCGCCGCGCCATCTGCAGGTCAGGCCGCACCGCCTCTTCACGCTCATCGCTGTCTATTTATGATGCCACCTTATACCGAGTGACTTCCTATTCGGGAAACGGTTTGTCATCGGAATTTTTGATTTTGACGCTGTACTTTAAATGTCGACCAATGAATGGAAACCTTTCCAAGGGTGTAAAAGTCAAACTAACTCGACTTAATTGCTGAAATATTCCAGATGTATTTTGAGACACAAGGTATAAGGTTGTAACGGACTGTTTCCGCCCCCGCGCCTCGACGACTTATTTTTTGCGTGATCGGCTGTCTGACTTACAAAACTAAAAGTGTTAATTTTGACTACTCGAGCGATAAAATTTTAACTGAAAGACAGTGCGAGGATAGATACATGAAGCGTTTCTAATTGGTTTACGAAAACATTCTCGCAACACATCCTCGAGAACTTATTTTTGCAATTCTAAAAGGTTATGTATCACTAGTAAATGGGCCAATCAACTTTTTTACCGACACTAATCTGTCCGCTACATTTTTCAAACAATTGACAAGATTTCATATTTCTAAGACTATAATTTGATTCGTTCTCTGTATTCTGTTTGGAAAGAGAATGCTGCTGTTTTTAAAATTCGCTACAACTATTATTTATTTTTTTACAATTTTTTTAAGATGTGCTTATTCTAAAAGGGCATAACTCCAAAACGACCACACAATAGATCCATTACTTTTGTCTAGTCTCTTAAAAAAATATCACGTAAGTCTGACGTAGACGTTGCAACGTTGTCAAAATTATGACAGCTCTTTTTTTTTGTGAAAAAGGCAAAGGAAACATATCTATTCTGTGGTAGTGTTGGCAAATTCAGACCTATTTTTTCAATTTTTTGTATTTTTTTAAATATGGAGAAATCAATTATTATTTCATTTTTTTAATATTTTCCCATTTTCAGGAGGAAAAACTTTTTCGATTCCTGTAGTAATTTACAGGTGCTAAAAAAATGAAATCTTGTCAATTGCAAATTTTTGTTTTTTCTGTAATTTAATTGATGGTGTACATATACATGCCATCCTACGTAGTAAGTTCAACCTATTAAACCGTGAAATATCTTGTTGGAAGTACGATTTTTTGATAACGCCAGAGACAATTCTGGTAACGCATAACGCAGGAGACGCCCAAAGTGTCGGTAAAATAGTTGATTGGCCCAAATACTATAATGTAGTAAAATCTACTTATGAAAGCGCAAAACATCGGTTTTTGCCGTTGCCAGTGAAACGCTTGCAGTTTGCAGTGGATGGTAGCCATAAGTTGGGTCGTTATATTATGTAGCTTGTTTCGTTTTTTATTAGGTAGTTATTTTACATTAAATAAGCCGGGGCAGTGTAGACGGTTTTGTTTTTATAATATTAAAAACAAATCTGGGGGCACAGCAGCGCCCCCGCAAAGTCGAGCAAAAAAGCGACACGGCGCCGTACCATCCTTTTCTCGAAGCATTTCTATATAAGTATTACTTGTCTTCCGAACAATTGCTATAAATCCTATAATCAAAGGTTGTAAACGTGATAATTATTCAACAGGTGTTAAAAACGTTTATATTTCACAAAGGTTGTTATATGTATAGGTACGCATATTGTAAGCATAGTATTATTATGAAACTTATAAACAATAACAAGACAATTAAAAGTGGGTCAAATTTAACTTGCTAGATTTGAATCGGACTTATTATTTTATTTATTATAATTTATAATAGCATATTTTTTGTTAAATCAGTTTTTCATCATCGTTTAAAATTACTCTTGTATTTAGGGATTTAGATTAATTAAGATATAAATAAAGCAAGGCATCTAAGTCGTCCCTCCATCTCCTCTTCGGTCTGCCTCTATTACGGTATCCGTCACTAGGGACCCATTCCGTAACAATTTTGGCCCAACGTTCTGGGTTCATTCGACAGATATGTCCAGCCCAGATGCCTATAATGTGGGATGGCGGGAGCTCGCCTTTGATAGGCAGGAGTGGAGCAAGAGAGGAGAGGCCTTTGCCCAGCAGTGGGACACAAACATAGGCTAATAAAAAAAAAAAAAAAGCAAGAGTAATTATTGACCCCCGACGCAAAAAGAGGGGTGTTATAATTATAAATTGAATGGACTAGGTAGGTACGTCACGCGTTTAGGAGGGGGATTTCGTCCGAACAAAATTGTTGAGATTTTCTAATAAATAGAAGCGTGACAAGCGGTCTAATAAAAATATATGACTTAATTTATGCAATGCTCTTTGACTTGACTTGACTTTTCTCTTTCTCTCTTTGACGGCTGAACTATACTTTGTTGGTCTTGGCCTACCTACTACATATCTTTTAGCTTTAAGCTCTTGCATTTGGTACGTAGTAATTCCATAGGGTTGTGCTCAGAGCAATTTTTATTTATTTATTAAAGGAGAACCAACAGCTTATACAACAATATGAATCTGAAATTAGTGACACAGAGCCAATTACAGGATCTCACAGATAGTCTCATAGTACAAGTTTGAGCTTATCTTAAACGAGATTACGCGCACCAATATCACACACTACTCAAAAAACATGATCTTCAAATGACATTCTCACTACAAATTTGGAACCGGGCAGGCAATGCCACTACTTAGAAACTAGAATAAAACTAAACTGTATGATGTCTTATGAATATAAGTTAGTATCAATCATTAAATTGATTAAGTAGGATTAAGTCGTAATTTTGTCTGTGTTGCCAATTTTGCCAAATATTTTTTATATTAGAGTTAAGTGACAGTAGCTGGCTCATGTGTCTGTAATGAGATATTATAATAAAATATTACAAGAGTTTTGAACAAAACCGATATCCGCGCCTCAGTATATGAGTGCGTCGTTATCGATAATCTATTATTTAGGTAGGCATATAAGCATAGGTTATTTTTTAGTCGAATCGGCTAAGTATTTTAGAATTTTTGTGAAAGCTCCTACAATATAAAAAACCGGACAAGTGCGAGTCGGACTCGCACACCGAGGTTTTCGCACAAATTGAAACCTATGTTAGCCCAGCAGTCCAGTGTTAGTAATTTTAGATGGGTACTGAAATAGACAGATCTTACCTGCATAAGATTACGCACTAGTTCCCAATCCGCACTGGGCCCGCGTGGGAACTACGGCCCAAGCCCTCTCATTCTGAGAGGAGGCCTGTGCCCAGCAGTGGGGCGTTTATAGGCTGGGATGGAATCCCTGAGATGTGGTGAGATAAATACTCGACTGTTTATAGTAAGACACGGTACGTTTCCGTAATAACCAAATCCTAGAAGATCCATTCTCATAATATCCAAATGCAATATTAATGAAAACCGCAATGTTATTATCCATGATGTTTTGGGAATGTGGACGTTTTAAAAAATGGGTATTTTAGGATAAGGGCATTTAAAAAAAATTAACATTTTGGGAAGTGTATGTTCTGGGAAAAACGTATTTTAGCTAAATTGGCGTTTGGTTAAAATCTATTAGGGAAATTGATGTTTTGGTAAATGGAAGTTCTAGGAAACTGATGTTTTACACACAACGGATATTTCAGGAAAGGGATCTCTCGTGCCTAAACGTTAAAAATTAGCTGAATAATTATTGTCAAGGTTTAGTACACAGATGTGCAAGTATAAGTTTTGTATTTAGGTTTAACTTGAGATTATGTATAAATTTACACATATTTATAATAAAATACCTATGTTATTTTAGATTGATTATGAAGTTGATAAAATTCCTAAAAGGTGACTATTTTGTTGTTAAAAATTTGGTTGTCTTAAATAATTTGAAAAAAAAAAAAACATAATAGTGATACATTTAGGTATAATTCAATTTAAAAATCTTAGGAAATTATAAACATAAAATTCCGTCCGAATTTAATAAGATATTCCATTTCTATTTGGGAATAGTTATGAAAACCTACATTATGGTGGTGATACATATATGCAATTAGGTATTATAACTTGATATACCTACATATTTTGTTAAATAAAATCACTATATACAATTATTACGACTTTTATTAATTTTATCAGAAAAGTAACAAAATATAATAAGCACCCAAGAGCCGGGCCGAGGGTGCAACCAGAGCGGCATAGGCTTATATAGAGGGGGGGGTCCATGCCCACCCCAGGATGTTGAGCTACTGATTCGAAGTTCTCACAAAATCCAGGCCAGGCCCCCCCCCCCCCTGGAAAATAACCCTAGATACGCCAATGCAGAGCGGCCGCTTCGGAGATTTATGCCCGCCTTTCACTACGCTACAGCTTCATTTCCACCAATAATGTGCGAAGTATGTGTTATTGATGAACCAATAGAAGCGCTTCATTTACCTCGCCTCGCTCCGCTCAGCCGTTTCCACCAGAGCGGTGCCGTGCGAGGATAGGTAGGTAAATGGAGCATTTCTATTGGTTCATGAAAATCACATTCGTTGCACAATTCTGCTGGAAACGCAGCGGGAGAGCGGAATCCGAGGTAACGGACTGAGTGGGCCAGAATAACAAGCTTATAGGCCTTATTCAGCTGAAGCACATCTTGCAAATCGCCGTTGCGAGTTAAGCGGACGGACTCCGTAACGTGTCGTAGCCCGTAGCGTGATGAGGGCGGTAGGGACGGCACTTTTGGGAGGTGCCTAAATTTCACAGTAAATTAATAATAATAATAATATCTTAGAAAAAAACGATAGTATTTTAAATTGAAATATAAAGGATCTGAATAAAGGATTCGGGTGGTTGACACACTACGCCACTGCCATGCTGCTTGATAGTTTACGTAAGAAGTCCGCTCCGCTTGCGCGTGGAAGGTGGGCATTAAATTATGGTGAAGTGAATGTTGTCAAATTTTGAGCGGGGCGCTGGCCGCTCTGCTTGATTTGACCAAATGTCTTCTTCGCTCACATCACAACACAACTCTCAAGGTTACAGCCGGTGCTGTACAGTTTTACACAACTAATAATTCCCCCCGATGCATGCACCTGCCCATGTAGACCACTTTTAGTTGCTCAGGAATTTTCGATCTATCTTTAATGGCAAAAGGGAATTATTAACTGTGCAAAACTGTAGCTATATAGGTATAGTTAATTAGTTAGAGTATGAAGCGAGCAGCTGACGGCTAGGCCAGGCTGAGCGGTTGCAGCTCGCCCCAGCTGGGCCCGCGCGCCAGCTGCACCGGCAGCGTGGCCGCCAGCCCGCACTCGCGCCCGATGTTCTCCATCACCTCCTTTATTATCGCTGCCGAGTAGGACAGTCGATTAGTAGGACTCTACTGGCACGATCCCATAAAGAACCTATTTACATTTTTGGTTGCCACAGGACGAGCTTGCCAGACTCTATGAAAATGTAAAAAAAACTCGTTTTGGCAACCCTAAAATCAACCGTGAGCTGCAATGTGAATCAAAAAAATTAAATTATGATAAATGTAGAGCTGGAGTTGACATTTGCTGAATATGTGACCCAACACAACGAGACCTTGTAAACGGACAGTTTGAAATGATCCTCACACGAACCTCGAACCATTGACAAGGCGTTCGATTGGATTCCAATTTCAATCCCTACATTTGTTTGCATGCAAACATTTGTTTACTTAGTGACGAACGTTCGCGCTGGTTCGCGCGCTTTTTTTTTATTCGACTGGATGGCAAACGAGCAAGTGTAAGAGATCACCACCGCCCATAGACATCATGTGAGTGCCGCTTATCGTATGCGTGACAAAATACTTTTATACGAGTATGTATAAAATGCGTGCCAGTATCTGGGCCAATCAACTTTTTTACCGACACTAATCTGTCCGCGACATTTTTCAAACAATTGCAGATTTTTGTAAGTAAACATGTTTTTTTCTGTTATTTAATAGATGGTGTACATGAATACATGCCATCCTACGTAAGTTCAACCCATTAAACCATGAAATATCTTGTTGGAAGTACGATTTTTTGGTAACGCAGGAGACGCCCAAAGTGTCGGTAAAATAGTTGATTGGCCCATCTACCAATTTTATTGAATGTCGCTACTTTCTTTGGCCAGGGCTCCCTTGGCAGACATGTTGTGTGTAGAGTGTACCCACCGGCAGCGGGCAGCAGGTGGTCTCGGGGCAGCTCCCACAGCAGCTCGTCGTGTATCTGCAGCAGCAGCGGCGCCGGGAGCCCCGCGCCGCGCAGGCGCCGCGCCGTCGCCGCCATCGCCTTCTTGCACAGGTCGGCCGCCGACGCTGCCGACACCATAGCGTATAATTTAATTTTTCATCACACTTGCTCGTAAACAGTGTCGTAACATGCAGGCTACCTTGGTTGCAACCCCCCAAATAAAACCCTCGACCTCAATGTGCTTGTCATGAAACCCGTGGTCGGTAAATAAGTAATTGCGCGTACAAAATGTTCTTGTCATGAAGCCCAAGGTCGGTAAATGAGTCAATGTGCGTACTGATGCTGCTGCGCGCGCTGCTGCAGGGCCACATGCCCACACACGGCGCTATACCTTAATATTTGGAAGAATAATATTTTTTCTTTTAGAAATATAAAATTTTACTCGCAAATGTGATGAAAAACATATGTCACACGGGCGGGGTACTAGAATTACGAACATCGACTCATAGACTTCGGGCTTCTAATAGACTCTCGTTCGTAATTCCTTATTTACCGCCCTTAAGAAACAAAGTACTATTACAATAAGGCCGCGGACTGCGATCCGCCTTTTAACCTATCGGAAGTTCGAGAGCCTTTCAGTGCACGCAGTACCATACAAGTCTATACAAAACAACAAATCCATCCGCTCCGTACGCTTCGATTCCGATGCAGTGGACGTGTAGCTTAAAGTTTGAAACACACAGCGAGCGGTGGTATCCTGTGTGCCCCGTTAGCTCGAATATTACAAACGGCACCGCCTCCGCGCCGCGCCGCACCGCTCCGCCTCCAGCGACAGCATGTTTGTAGCTTATGCGAGGTACCTTGTACGACGAAGTTGATGGCTTGCCGCTCCGCGTGTGCGCGCTGCGCGGCGTCGGCGCTGGCCAGCCGCGGCAGGCGGCGCGCGCGCCCCGTCAGCGAGCGCAGCGCCCCGCGCGCCGCCAGCGACACCGTCGCGCGCGCCCAGCGCTGCAGCGACGGGAACGTGCCTGCGCAGACAGTGCGCCGCCATCAGCTTAGAGCTCGTGCACATGCACTAGCGTTTTTGCCGGCGATTTCTTGGCGGAGCGGGAACGCGGCGAGCACGCTGCGGTATCGCGATTATTCGCCGCCTGCGAGCCGCCGCGGTGCCGTCGCGTGGACGATTCTATTCTATTCAGCCACGTATACAGTCGGCGTCACCGCGGCGGCACGCTCCCGCTCGTTGAGAAACTGCCGGCAAAAACGCTAGTGTGCACAAGCCCTTATGCCCTCTCCAGACTCTACGAGGCTACACGTGGGAACGCGAACGTGGGCGTTTTCAGAAAAGTATACCTTTTCCTTCAAAATTTATTAATTAAGGTAATTAAGGTAGGTATAACGTTTCAAACTTTCGTGATTCTCACTCATAGTCAAAATACCATAAACGGGACTTATCACGCTATTGTAAGGTAGGTATTCAGAAATCATGACACATTTTTGGTGTGTCGAAGTCCCTACTGAGAGAATACAGGGCTACGTCATCATCGGGCGTGTTTTGTGTGTTCGCGTTTGGTGATGGTGGTAGGTACTCACGGTGGAAGCTGGCGAGCACGGGCAGCACCTGGTGGTAGGGCTCCTGCAGGATGTCGGCCAGCGTGCGCGCGCCCGCGCCGTACAGGCTGGCGTACACCACGCGCTTGGTGCGCGCGCGCTCCCCGGCCCGCACCGCCGCCTCCGCCTTGCCCAGCCTGCCGCAAGACAGACATACGGACTAGCTCGTATCGTACTTCTTCTCACTCTCGTATTAAATATTAAACAGTAGACACATAGTTCTATGAGACCACATTTTTAATTTTCATTATTTTTTTATGAAATAATCGAGAAAACTAACAACTGCAACGTTGCCAGCTCAAAAGGTACAAACGCTCTTAATAGCATTATGTTTAAGCATTAAAAGCCGGCCAAGAGCGTGTCGGACACGCCCAAAATAAGGGTTCCGTAGCCATTACGAAAAAAATAAGTAATATTTTTCTAAGGATTTCGTATTTTATACGGAATCTTCCAAGTTTCGGTATATTTTATACCTTAGGCTGCTATTTACTCTAAAACTACTAATAATTTCCAAGCAAACTTAGCCGTTATAGTTTTCCTTGAAAGTTTGATATACTTACTACCATTCTGTTTTTTTTTTAAATTTTTCCACCCAGTGGTTTAGATTTTAGAAGGGGGGACGTGCGATTTTTATGAAAATTTGCACTTTAAAATTTAATATTTCGCAAACAAATCACTGAATCGAAAAATCGTCTTTGCAAACCCCTAATGGTTTTAAAAGATCTATCCAACGATACCCCACACTAAGAGTTCGATGAGAAAAAAAATCACCCCCACTTTACGCCTGTGAGGTAATTAAAAAAAATATATTGTACCATTTTGTCGGCATAGTTTACATATTATATCCAAGAAATTACAGCTTTCTAGCATTGATAGTCCCTAAGAAAATCCGCATACGGATAGAAAGACAGACAGACAGACATGGCGAAACTATAAGGGTTCCGTTTTTGCCGTTTTGTCTCCGGAACCCTAAAAAGGTGATTAGGTATGAATGGCGTTGAGACGTTAGTGCTTGCGTGCTTGCGAGCGTGTGTGTATATATGTGTGTATACGTGTGAGTGTGTGTGTGCGTGTGTGTGTGTGTGTGTGCGTGTTACCACTGGGCGGCGAGCACGCGGAAGAGGTCGTCGCTCTGCAACGCGGCCAGCAGCGTGTCGTCGCCGGCGCACAGCGCGAACACGCGACACTCGATGTGCTTGAAGTCTGCCGCGAGCAACTCGTGCCCCGCACGCGCCGTGTACACCGAACGGAAGTTCAACGGAGCCTCTATGTCAACATATAAAGCAAACATGCAGCGACTCGATGTCTCCACCTACGATGTCCTCGTAGAACTCTACCAATCAACTACAATGATTATTTCCTTAGGTCTCAAGACTTGAAGGATATCTCCAGATGTCAGAAAGACGTTACCTTGAGGATTACCGTCGTCAGGGAACAGGACGAGACTGAAGGGTGACTTTGGGATGGCCTGCAGATTGGGGTTGCTCGACGCGATGCGGCCGGTCGCCGCAGCTGTCTGCACCCTTGCAAAGCCAAACATCATTAAACTACATCTACAATGTAATGTAGCTTATCCAAAAAATACCAGTCTACTTCCGAGTAGGTTATACAGTCATTCACAGTAGTCAATTAATAGATTCAGGTGTTTTTTTACGTCACAATCGTAGCACCTCTGTCGTAGAGCACCACTGTCAAAGTGTCACGGTCAATGTGTCACAATCGTAGCACCACTGTCGTAGCACCTCTGTCCTAGCACTACTGTCAAAGTGTCACAATCATAGCACCACCATTACCGTAGCAACTCTGTCGTAGCACCTCTGTTGTCACAATCGTAGCGTCACTGTCAGTGTCAAAATCGTAGTGTCACTGTCAAAGTGTCACAATCGTAGCACATCTGTCGTCACAATCATAGCGTCACTGTCAATGTCAAAATCGTAGCGTTACTGTCAAAGTGTCACAATCGTAACATCTCTGTCGTAGCACCACTGTCAAAGTTTCACAATCGTAGCATTACTGTCAAAGTGTCACAATCGTAACATCTCTGTCATAGCACCACTGTCAAAGTTTCACAATCGTAGCATCACTGTCAGTATCAAAATCGTAGCATCACTGTCAAAGTGTCACAATCGTAGCACCTCTGTCGTAGCACCACTGTCAAAGTGTCACAATCGCGTCACTGCCAAAGTGTCACAGAATTGGAACCTGAATTTGAATACTATTTGAAATCATCCTTTGTGATTTGGACGTCATCCGACGCAAAGTTCGAGCCCTGCTCATAAGTTTACCTTAATTCTGTTGTGCTGGCTAACATTTCCAAATTATGACTTACCAAGTAGGTTTGACCAAGCCATTCTTTACGTGTTGGGCTATGCCACTAACAAAAGTAGCATGCGCTTTGTGGAGATGTCGATACTCCAGAATTAGTCGTGGAAGTGGATGCACGGACACGAGACCTCGGAGCTGTTTCGTGATAAAGACATATTTGCTGTTATTCGCCACAAAGTTTATTCACTGGTTTACAGTTTTGTTTTAACAACCCCCTTGGAACTTACCATGGTTTCAGAAGTAGACTTAGCTCCTATGCCTATAGTTTCCTTAATTTTCAAATTACTCTTCGTATCAAGCTGCAACTCGTCATACAATATCGTACGAACTTGCAAAGCAGAGTTGATTTGAAATGTTTTTCCAGCTGCTTTATAGCATTCTTGCTCCATCGCGTTCATTTTTGCAAGGAGAATTTCCTCCATTGATTTTAGTTTGTCTGAGTCTACAGTCACGCCTCGGTGCTCCATGCCTACGATATAATATTCTTTGTTGAATAAAAAATCAAATCGTATGAAAAATCTAAACCTACGGCTGTCTCGTCTTATGAAATCAAGATCAAGTACGAGTTGTTGCAAAAAAACTCGCGCAGCGGCTAAACGAAGCTACAGTCAGGCTAGTTTTTGACCACGGCCGCTGTAATATGGCTAAAACGTCGTTACATTAATCCAAATTCAAATAATAAATTTTCATATAAGTAGTTTAGTAATAAATTGTAGTGTTTAACCTGAGTCCCAGGATTAGTACTAATTAGGTCGTGTTCAAACCAAACTGACTGCTCAGCCGCCAACGTTACGCGCAAGTTCACATCTAACCGCCAATACGTTATAACGTTATCACAGTGAGCCTGCTCACATTCGGCGGCTGACAGTCAGTTTGATTTGAACACGGCCTTAGGGCTAATACAGCTCTGTCACTTATTTTGTCAATGCACGAGACTACATATATGTTTCTACCCGCTATAATGGGCACGAGCGGCATCTCAATATCAACAAACACATTCCATAACGAATTGTCTGTTAGTAACGTTTTCAGCTTCGCAAAGCACTCCTTCAGCAGGTTGCTGTACCAAGCCGTCTTCTGAAGCACACAATCAGTTGCTATGGTGTATTCAGGGGTGAAAGTTGTCAGCGTTTGTAGATCTGCAAAGTTTTCTGGAGGACTGTCCGGGTCTATGAGACTTCCACCTATCTGTAAACGGGTAGGTAAGTAGTTAGATTGTATTGAAATGATCGAAATTGTTTAATTTAGTGTTTTTTATAGGAAAATTATGCGTTTCTATACTACCTTGGCGTCATTGATATTGAAAGTATACTGTTCCAGCTCTATGTTAAAATTTAAAATTAGGTGTATGAGAAGTTGCTTGCCGTTGTAGCATATCACAGTGAACTTTTCTATTAGCTCCTTAATAATTTCACTGAAATAAAGATAACACATCTAGAGTTTGAATTTTGCTAGCTAACTACCTATCATCATTTAATTTTACCCATATGCTGCATTGTCTCCTTTGAAATAAAAATAGCTGTCGTCTAGCTGAACTAAAATTCCTTCAGGGACACAACCCGTCGCCGTATGTTCATTGTTCAACTGGCAAAAACCATTACTAAAAAAATATGAAAAAGATCAGTGCATTTAATAGGTATGATAAAAAATGTATGTCATTAGCAAAGTCTGTTTTGTAAATAAGTACATACCTGTAAACTAAAACCATTACAAGTTCATTATTATCTGAGCTGATGGCATCAGTAATACTGTTTATCCGCTGTAAATTACTTTCATTGACTGTGCATACATCAAATTGTACACTTTTTACAGGAATCTGTGATTTAATTGGAGCTATAAACTTTGGTTTGGCTTTTTTTTCCTTAACTGTGTCTTTAATTATTATTTTCTTATCAGCAAGCTCTGGCTTACTCGCTGTTTGGTCTTTGATCGGCAGTTTAAATTTCATCTTACCATCCTTTTGAGCCAACGTTGCTTGAACCACCTTCTTACTTTTTTCCTTTGGTTTTTTCTCGATATTAATTGAGGTTGATTCAGTAATTGCAGGGGTACCAACATTATCGTTACTTGTAATTTGCTTAGTAATATTCGAAGTTGGGTCCACTGGTAAGTTAACGGCTTTGTCTGTGTTATTAATTATATTTTCTGGAGAATCTTCGTATTGCATAATAGGGTCAAAATTATTAAGCCAATTTTTTACTGCTTTGGTATACTTTACTTTCCTAAAATTATTTTTTGTCTCTTTTTCAGTGTTTTTTTCCTTAATTGCAGCCTGTTTTACATTTTTTGTAATCGTTTTAGTATCTTTCATTTGATCAAGGTTGCGTTTCTTACTTTGTTTGTTTGTTGAGATAATATTAATCGCCTTATTTTTTTCAACATTTTTTTCAAGACTTGCAGCATCGCTTGAATTTTGTAATATCAAATGGTTTTCTTTATTTTGTATATCTGGCCTTATCGTATGCGTTCGTTTATTAAGATCTTGAAACAATTCAGTATCAAACATATCAGCCCAATTAACATCTCGGAGATCATTGTTGTCGACATTTGTTTTAAGAATTTTGTCTATTGACATATCAATTTGATTGACATTATTCTCAAAGTTGTGATTTTCTAAACACTTTTTTGTTTGCACGTTTGGCGTATTATCATAATTTTTCTTACTTAAAATTAAATTCTTGTTTTGTTTGTCAGCAAAATTAATGACTGGGGTGATTATGTCATTTGCAGTTAATATTTCGTCATCATCTGCTGTAGCAATACGTACTGCTTTCACAAGTTCGTTAGATGATGGTACTGTTACAGCAGGCAAATCTTGAGGAACATTATATGAATGGTTCTGGTTTAGTTGCATGTCAGGTTCACTATGAAAGTACAATGTTTGTTTTTTGGCTCGTTGTGACCCCGACGTTAGTAGCAGTGAAAAGTTACCATTGTTGGACTTGTGTGTTGTCTGGTTACCACCGCAATGAGTCTTACGAGCGGATGTAGGTGAACACGAAATGTGGCAGGAACTACTGCGAGATTCACTAAAATAGAAGATTACAAACTTTTAATTTATCTACGTCGAACATATTACTTAGGTACTTACGTACTTATTCGATCGCAGCCGAACATAACTATAAAAAAAAACCGGCCAAGAGCGTGTTGGACACGCCCAAGATGCGTTCCGTAGCAGTTACGAAAAAATCACTTAAATTTAGATTTGTCACTAAACTGCGATACCCTAATTATAATATCTATCCCTAAGAAATATATTGGTCATCATATTAATCAAAACTGTCTCTAAGTATGAGTCATCAGATTAATGTAAATCTGTATCCTAAACTATAGTTTGATCATCAAAATTCGATCACCAAAATAATAGATCTGTCACCTAATAAATAGATCAGTTCCTTAATTCGATGCTTCTACCTATTCTACTAAGGCAGGTCTGGTTAGGTACGACGACGAGCGAAGCGAGGAGGAGTGTTAGGTAGTACTGCGACCCTCAGTGCGCGAGCCGAGCGAGCGAAGCGAGCGTGCCGCGGTAGCGGCCGGTAAAGTGCCAGAACCGAACATTTTTGCTAATACTTGTATGATGAGACAGATGTTTGTAGTAGGTACTTGAGTCTTGGATGTTTGTATGTATTTAAGTGTACATGTATGTATGTCTACCTATTGCTTAGCACCCATAGAACAAACTTTGCTTACTTTAGGGCTGGGTCAGATGGTGTAATTTGTTAGAGGATATTATTATTATTATTTCATTCATTGTATATTATTATCGTCAAATTTCAGTTGAACTATTTGATGATCAATATTATTTTCCAGTGATTAAAATTAATTTTTAGGTAGCCATTTCGACACCCCCTTGCAAAAAAATAGGGCACCTATGGTTTTTGAGATTTTTAGGCATTGAAGCTTAGACAGTAAGCTTTCATGCACATAAAATACAAAAACTATAGGTGCCCGTTTTTTTGCAAGGGGGTTTATATTAAGATTGGGTTTTTGGAATCTTTTTGTATTTTTTATTTCAATTCCAAATTTTTACTTTTACGGTCATCCCGTAAAACCTAAATTGAAAATACAAACTGAAATATAGATGCACAGAAAAACCAGAAAAATAAGACCAGCACTGGGAATCGAACCCAGGTCCTCGGTATTCCGTACCGCGTGCTATACCGCTACACCACTGATGGTCAACCATGATGGTCACCTGATGGGGTTTATATTGTTTGGTGATTCAGTTTTAGTGACATATCTATTATTTTGGAACCCAATCTAATTATTTGATGATCTGATTTCCGAGAATTTTTTAAATAATATTTAAGTATCCGTTTTAATATTATTTGGTGATTCAATTTAGGTGACAGATCTACTATGTTAGGAACAAATATTATTTATTAGCTCGCCGAAAATGCATTTTTAGGTGATCAATATAATCATACCGTTACTTTTCTAAGGATTTTGCAGTTTGTACGGAATCTTCCAAGTTTAAGTAGGTACGTATAGCTGCTATTTCCTCTTAAACTATGTATGTAAGTACTAATAATTCTCAAGCAACTTTAGCCGTTATAGTTTTCCTTGTAAGTTTGATATATTAACCATAATGATTTTGCACTTTAATTAAAGTTGAATATTTCGCAAACAGATCACTGAATCGAAAAATCGTCTTCACAACCCCAATGATTTTAAAATAGCTATCCAACGATACACTATAGGGTTGTAGGTACGGCTCAGGCCTAAAATGTCTGTTTTCCTAAAATGTACAAGTCTCAAAACGTCTGCGTTTTCACAATGTTAGCACTTCTATTTTGTCAGCTTTCTCAAAATGTCTGCTATTTAAAATGTGTACAATCTCAGGAAGTCGCCTATGCATAATGTTTACATTCCTATAATATTAGCATTAACATAATTTCTGCTTTCCCGTTATGTTCACTTTTTTAAATAGGCTATAGTCTTGTTATGTTTGTTTTCCCATAATGTCTGCTTTTTAATATTTTTCGTTCTCAACCGGTTTCGTACCCAAACGAAGGGATTTTCGTACTTTAGTTTTTTACTAAAATCAATGCTAAAAAAATCCGAAAGTAACTCAGACTGTCTGTCTGTTACTCTTTCACGGCTAAACCGCTGAACCGATTTAGATGCAATTTGAAGACCATGATTGGAGACATTTTGGGAATAAGACTTTTCTGGAATGCCAACGTTATAAGAAGGCGGATATTTTGAGGTTGCTATAAAGCTTACTATAAAGTTGAGGAGTACTTATGTGATGATGCGACATGGCCAAAACTGAAAGCCGATGAAAAATTGGGATGTTGAATGTGTGATGTGATGTACTCGTGTTTGTGTGTGTGTGTGTGTGTGTGTGTGTGTGTGTGTGTGTTTATGTCGGTGTATTTGTATTGTATAGTGTTGTGAAGTGTGACTTGGCAGTGTCCCGGCGCATTTCGTGTCTAGTTTCTGGTTCTGTTGCCGTTGTCCGCGTTGCAGAATTTAATTTATAATATTTATTAGTTTGACATTTGGAGACCTTATACATCTCCATTTCTTTATTTTAATAATTATTATTAGTTTTTGACCTTGGAGGCTTTTTACACCTCTGAAGATTGTATAATTTAATTAATTTAATTAGATTACTTTGACATTTAGAGACTATATACATCTCTGAATTATTTAGATTAGGAATTTTATTATTAACATAGGGACTTTATACATCCCCTTGCTGTATAATAATTTTATTATTAACTCAGGGACTTTATACATCCCCTTGTTATGTTTAAGGCTGTATATTGTTAAGCTTTTGGATTTTAAACTTTTATATTTTTAGTTTAAATTCTAGTCACAGGCTCGCGACGTCGAAGTTCCCAAGACGATCCCATAGAGCTTATGGGAACGGAAGCAATACCATGCCCTCGGTACCGCTCTGCTTTCAGAGCATGACATGAGTGCGTGTGAGCTAACTTTGGGGGCGGCAGACGTGAACTTGCCTTCGAAATCCAAAAGCTTAATGGTTACTTGACCTGAAATGTATATTTCAGAACCAAATTATTATTATTATTATTATTTTAAAATTTATGACGGTGGAAGCATTCTACACTTCCACTGAACGTAGATATAGTTTAGATATAGTTAGTGTTTAGTATTGTAACTAAGGGACCCCATACATCCCTGTATTTCTTTTATTATTATTTTTTGTATTTTTTTTTCTTTAATTGTATAATATAGTTTTTAAGTATTTTATTTGTAATTATATTTTTATGAAAAAATGACTTTCTGCCAAGTTTCTTGCGGCGCATTCTTCTTGGCAATGATGGTCTTTCCGAAAGCGCTGGTAGTTTAAAAAAAGACGTGTAAAAGTGCCCATTGCGGCCTATTTACTGAATAAATCATTTGAATTTTGAATTTGAATTTTTGAATTTTGAATTTTGAATTTTGCAGACATTTTGAGAATAAGCACTTTCTGAAAAGCGAACATTATACAAAAACTGCCATTCTTGGAGGCAGGCAATTTCAAATATCTGACATTTTGAGAAGCTGACATTATGCAAAAGGCGTGTTGACATTCTGAAAAGCAGACATTTTGCGAAAAATACACTTTAGAAAAACGGATATTTCAAGCCTGAGCCGCAGGTACTTACGAGAAAAAAAAAACACCCCCACTTTACGTCTATGGCCTAAATTTTGGCTACGGAGTCCTAAAATTAAACTCAAGGGAAAATGCGAGTCGGTAAAATATAAATATCTATAAGTCACAATATACGGCATATACCTACGGTTGTAGGTATTTACAAAAATCCAGTATTAGCAGAACACTTTTGCAGGTGGTAGGACCTTGTGCAAGGTCCGCCCGGATTGCTGCCACCATCTTGCCGTGAAGCAGCAGTGCTTGCATTGTTGTGTTTCGGCGTGGAGAGTAAGACAGCCGGTGCAATTACTGGAGGTATCCCATCTTAGGCCTCTAGGTTGGCAACGCATCTGCAATACCCCTGGTGTTGCAGATGTTTATGGGCGGTGGTGATCTCTTACCATCAGGAGACCCACATGCTCGTTTGCCATCCAGTCGAATAAAAAAAAAAAACTGCATCAAGCAAAATATGCTCAGTGTGAGGCCATTTTATTGAGTGAACCGTACCTAATCATTATCGTTGGAATCATTATCTTTTATTGTTTTTTGATGTAGCAGCAATATAATACATATTGTATGTTTCAGCCGCCTATCAAATACGGTTCTTGAGATACAGCCCTGTCACATTCAGACAGACAGACGGAAAGTGTATAGGACAACAGGGTTCTGTTCGTCACCCTTCGGTTTCGGAACCCTGAAAACCATGTTTATTTCTTCCTGTTAAAACCCCCCTTTTTCGGTGCTATCTATCACACTCGATCAACCCCTTATAAAGGCTCTTAGATATTTAAGTACATTTATTTTAACATTTGAAATATAACGGTAAAATTTGCACACTTTTTTAAATGAAACAACGAAACTATTTAAAATTGTGTTAACTTCTACACATAGAACATAATAAATACCGCTAATAAATGTACATGTAGGTATTTTTAGAGTTGATGTGCAGAAAATACCCCTTGCCACCAAGAATCGAGAGCATGGGGAGCGAAATACAGCTACCATACCAATATATACCGGGTGCCCCGGTTGGGCCCTTTAACAAGAGCAAATAATTAAATCATAGGTACTCTTAGATCCTACTCCTCAAACTGAACGACATTTAGTTCAGCGACTTTTATTGGAATTTTACCAAGTTACCAAGGACACCATATCGTAATTCGTTATTTATCAGCCGTTATTATTCTTAATTATTATTATATATATATTAAAACGTTAGATATTGGCAAGTACTAAAATAATTTGCGAAAACGTACTTTTCATTCCTTTTGCTTTCTTCTAATTGCTGACGTCCGCGGCTTCCTGTATTATTGTATCCTGTTATTAAGAGCAAATATTTACATTACCAGACACTAAATAACATTTTAATGGCATACTATAGTCAACGATTACACAGAATTTAAAAATATCTTTGTAAATTACCTGTTCGCCAATGCCAGATCAAAGTATCTAAAACGTTTCGTCCAAATGGAGATAAGTGTGATTTGTATCTGTTTGGATTAAATTGAGGAAAGTCGTTTTTGCTCATATTTGAATTCCAATTTTTTAGCAACTTTAAGTAACAAC
Organism: Choristoneura fumiferana; assembly: GCF_025370935.1. Taxonomy (NCBI): domain Eukaryota; kingdom Metazoa; phylum Arthropoda; class Insecta; order Lepidoptera; family Tortricidae; genus Choristoneura; species Choristoneura fumiferana. The sequence continues at coordinate 779,307 of NC_133477.1, read as the reverse complement.
AATATCAAATTTGAATTCTTAAGGTTTTCAACATTACTAATAATTAATTTGGTTTGGCGCCATTTCTTTTTTTTTAATGCTTCGAATGAAAATAGAGCATTTTCACAACTGTTATAACAATGACTAGAACAGTGAAACTCAACTTACTGTTTTTTTTTACATTTTCTAAGTACGAGGATGAGGACATTAGCCAATGATCGAATTCTATTTTCACATGATTCATCAAGGATTCATCTTTGATTCCTTGGTTACAGAGATTACAGAGCACATTCTCCTTTTTAAATATACAATATTAAGTGACTGTGTCTGCGTTTTTTAAACACGTCGTAGCTGAACTTGCAGTGTGGCAGACTCTTCAGGGTCCAGTTTTTCAGAGCATATATATTTGTCTAATAATACCTATTAGTTTTATTTCATAAATTGAAGGAAAAAATTAAACAAAACACTAATATTATTAGACTAATATGCTCTAAGCAACTGAGTCGCTGTTTCAGCCGTCGAGAGATGAGACTGTTAGAGGGAGTTAACAAACTATCCGTTTCTCGTTTTAACAATGGCGCAAATTGACAGAAATTGTATTGTCATCTCTCTCACTCATCTCTGTCAATGTCAAAACAAAGGAATCCGTCAATCTGACTGGATGGAACGTAGTTGGTACGAACGAGGATAAAAATAAATAATTTATTATTTTCCTTGTGAACATTACAATCAAAATATGATGTAGGATTGCTATGTACATTAAACACTAAAATGGCTTTGAATATAGACAGCTGTGAGAGTTTACCTGCTGATGAGGAGCCCAAACTGAAATACGATCGGATGGGCAATGATGTGCAAAACATTCTTTTAAAGGACGCAGTGAGTTGTATTTGCGTGCATACGAAGTTTATCTGCCTGGGCACACAGTGGGGCGTGATCCACCTGCTCGACCATGAGGGGAACACGGTCCCGCTGTCGCAGGACGGCAGAGATAAGGAGTTGCAGGCTCATGCGATTGCCGTCAACAAGATATCCGTGGATTTGAACGGGGACTACATCGCGAGCTGCTCGGACGACGGCAAAGTGCTGGTCTATGGGCTGTACTCGGAGGACAATGCGCACAATCTGACATTAGGGAGGGTTGTGAAGTCGGTCGCACTGGATCCTAATTACTTCAAATCTGGTTCCGGCAGAAGATTTCTCACAGGTTTGTCTTTGCATTAGATGGTTGATAGAAGTACAATATAAAATAGGCATAATCATTCTGGCACAGCTTGTTGCTTTTCTAATGTAATAAAATAATTATAGTCTCTCTCTCTCTGTCCAAACCATAAGTCCATTATTTAAATTTTAGGGATTTAAAAGCTTACAGTTTTAAGTAAAATATTAATTGGAACTATTTAAATATTTTTAATTCACTGGGATGATTAGTACAGTCAGCATGAAAAAAATGATCACAAACTTATAGTTATTTTAAAAATCAAACTTTAGTAGTGTTTATATCATTTTAATTACAATTCAGTGATGTTGTCATTGATGAAATTCAATATCCTTTCCCCATCTTCTGATGCTTTAAAATAAATGTGACACTGTTGTATTATATTAGGGTGATTTAGAAGTTGTTTTTTATTATTACTATTATTGAAATAATACACTAGCAGCTCTTAGAGCTGATGCGTGTACATCACTGCACTTGTGTTTTTAGCCTTGTCTTGTGTAACAAATTTAATGCAAAACAAAGAATGATAATGGTTTTGTTCATTCCATTATGGGGGTGATAGCGAGGAGGCACTTGCCTCCTTTAGATACAATGCAATAATTTATAGTGATTCTTTATTGAACACCACATAGTATAAAATTCAGAAAAACTTATAAATCTCATTAATATTAAGAATGTGAATGTTTGTAAGTCTGTTTGTTTGTTACTTTTTCACGTCTAGACCGTTGAACTTATTTAGATGAAATTCGGTATAAAGAAAGTTTGAATCCCAGGGACATAGGATAGGTTTTATCCTGGAAAATTGTAAAGTTCCCATGGGATAGTGATAAACAAATTCTACATGGAGGCAGTCGCGGGCAATAGCTAGTAAACAAATTAATGAATAATTTGTTTAATATTTTAAAGATTATTTTCTGCTTGGTAGTTAAGCACCAAGGTTATTGTGCAGTGTTTGATGTTAACTTCATTTTAATTAATTTTATATATGTTCATAATTTCACTATCATTAACTTAACTCGAAAACAAGGCTATTTTTCAACACAGGAATAACAAATATGGAACTGATTTACTAATGGCAGCAATTATAAGAATAAGAATAAGAATAAGAATAATTTTTATTTATCTAAAAATGACCACTATTACAATATACCAGATATATCTGGTGAGTACCAAACTAGGCTGAGCCTGTATCTTGGCACTCAACTGAGTCGGTTTACAAATTTACCAATTTTCTTTGTTACACTATTATAGGTTTTAAACTTACTTACAAAAATGTTATAATTAATGAATATAAAACAAAAAGGAAAGAAACGCAAGCAGAGGAACATTACAAATAAAAATAAAAATAAAAACGAAATGTGTGTGTTAATGTGTGTGTGTGTGTGTGTGTGTGTGCGCGTGTGTGTGTGCGTGCGATGCGTGTGAGTGTGTGTGTGTGTGTGTGTGTGTGTGTGTGTGTGTGTGCATGTGTGTGTATGTGTTTGGCGACAAGGAATGTGTTTTCCGCAGTTAGTGTGCGAGAACTAGTGGAATAGGATTAGGTACTACTTACGACCCCACTAACTACATGAGCGTAAAATGTCTTCGGTATCGTTGTATGAGAGAGAGGCAAACCATTTTTTTACAATAGATTTTACCGAGTGTATGGTACGCGATTTTAAATCACAGACCCTACACACAGCATTGTACACAAACGGATGTGCAAAAAATGCAGCGCGTTTTGCGTGTGCCGATCTAACGAAGGGTACCGGAACCCGGTAGATTCGGCGTTTCATGAGGTCTTTTTGTGAAGACCCAGAGATATTCCTGTGGACTCGAGTGACTGCATTAAGGATAAACAGCTGCCTAACTCTAAGAAACCCTGTTTCCCTATAAAGAGCATCAGTAGGAAAACGAAAAGGCTTTTTCAGCATGACTTTGATGACTGCACGTTGCGCACGTTCAAGTTCAAGTAGTGCCGTCTTACCCGCGCTGCCCCAGACTGCGACACAGTATTGTATTACAGACTGGCACAGCGCAAGGTAGACTATTCGTAAAATATCCAGAGGCGTGCAATCACGCAGCCGTTTAAACAAGTAGATGAACTTCCTAACTTTCCTAGATAAGGCCGCTATATGAGGCTTAAAAGATAGGTGTTCGTCCACAATAAGACCCAAGTATTTCACAGAGTTCTGCTTACCAATAGCACCACATGTGCAGTTCGGTTTGTTACTACTGCAGGAATGAATCTTAAGATCAAAAAGGGCAGGGGTAGGGAAAACAGCCTTTTTTGAAAAGGGCACATAGCAGCTCTTATCGACATTTAAAGTGAGAAGATTTCTGTCTAACCAGCTTGCTACTCTAGACAGGCCCTCCTCGGCTGACGAGTACGTTTCCCCCCATGTGTTACCACTAAACAAAACAACAGTGTCATCGGCGTAACAAATGATCTCAGAGCTGGGAACGGATAGTTGGAGAAGATCATTGATGTATATGACGAAGAGCGTGGGCCCTAAAATACTGCCCTGTGGCACGCCAAAGCAAATGGGTGCAGCACTACTTGTATGCTCATCGATTTTTACCACCTGCTTTCTGTTGCTAAGGTAGCTAGTAAACCAATCAAGACACGTACCCCGGATCCCCAGAGCCTCCAGTTTCCTTAGCAGGATTGCAATCGACACGGTATCGAAGGCCTTAGCCAAGTCCAGAAACACGCCAATGCAGCATTTACCCGCGTCCAGATTCCCCGAGATATAATTTGTAAGAGCTAGTGCTGCATCTTCTGTTGATTTGCCCAATCTAAATCCAAACTGTCGCTCAGAGATTAACGCGTTATTCTCTAAAAATTTTATCAGACGAATGTTTACAATCTTTTCCAAAATTTTAGATAACACTGTGAGTAGCGAAATTGGTCTATAATTAGTTGGCATATCTTTGGAACCACTTTTATAAATCGGAGACACCACAGCCAGTTTCCAACAATCAGGGAAACACCCCTGCTCCAAGCTAAGGTTACAGACGAAAACACATGGCTCCAGGATGGCATCCCCAACTTCCTTGATTAACAAAGGCCTGACACCGTCATATCCAGATGCGCTATCAGATTTCAGTTGTCTAATTAATTTAGCCACCTCATAAACATCTGTCGGCTGGAAGAAAAGAGAGTACTGGGCAGTATAGGTAGGAGCAAATTTGTGAGCTAACGTGCTCTGGGTTTCGGTTAACCTGGTCAAAACTTGATCAGCCAGATTAGCACCAGCAGTTGTAAAGTACAAGTTGCACTTATCCAGTGATTCTCGGACATCTTTTCCAATTTTTGTGAGTTCGTTACACTTATTATTTTTACCCGGAGTCTGACATATATCTTTTATGGTTTTCCAAAGTTTTTTAGGTTTTTCCTTGTTCTCGTTTATTTGTTTATTCTGATAAGCTGTTTTTAAGTTATATAACAAATTACCGCAATAATTTCTGTATCGAGTGTAAATTTTATGCAAAACCTGGTCGCTAGGTGAGGCTCTAGCATCTCTATGGAGTTTATCTCTATGTTTCATACATCTGATAACACCAGCAGTGACCCAAGGTTTGATGTTAAATTTACTGCGGCTGATTTTGACCCTTTTAGTGTTGTTTTTAATCGCTGAGCTTAAAATAGCATTAAAATTGTTCGTAGCGCTATTTACATTGCTACTACCGGTTACTGAGCTCCAATCAACCATTCCAAGCTCCCGTGCGACTTTTTTAAAGTCCGTTTTGAGCACCCACCTGTTCATCCTGTGACCACCCAGACCAGAACATAATAAGCCAGCCATGACAATGTCATGATCAGTAACAGAGCATTTACAAACAATACCCACCGCTTCATCATTGGTCTTTATAAAAACATGATCCAAACAAGCCTCGAACCTAGTTGGTTTCGTAATCGCAGGCAACAGTCCATGCGCTGCCATAAGATGCATGTAGTCTGAACTAGTGCCTGCCGTGGACTGATCGGCGATGTCAATATTAAGATCCCCAGCAATTATAATTTGCCTGGAACGATCTTCATTTAGAAAAATGTCCAATGAATCTAGGAACCTACTTAGATTAGCAAAAGATGGGGAGCGGTAAATACCCAAGACTTCGATTTGGCCTCCTATATTTATTGCAAGACAGTTAGCATCATCAATAGATGGTTCAGTGCACCTAACTGGTAGTGTTTCTTTAACGTACGCCACGACTCCACCACATTTGTTAAAAAATTTTTTAGTGTGAAACACTTGATAACCCGGAAGCTGATCAATAATTGATCCCTCAGCCAACCAACATTCGGAAAGAATGATCACATCATAAACAATATTCAATCTTTTAAATGTAACTAAAATGAGTCAAAGTTCCTCTAATTTTTTCATCTTGGTTTCCACCGTCACTAGTCTAGATTCAAAATCATTTAGACTTGAGCAGCACTTTGAAACAGATTCAGAGAGACATTTTAGGTGACCTTTCATCTCGCTCATGTCCTGGCGCAGCAATTTGATCTCAGCTGTGAGCGCCGTAATTGCATTGGATTCCACGCTTCCCGGTAATAGTGTTGAGGGCGACACTGAAGCCGCCTTACGATTTTGTGGCCGAAGGGTCACCTTGTCATTGCTGCTGTCATTGGAAAGGACGGCCGAGCCGGCGAATCCCATCCATTAACATACTACTTATGGTTGCATGTTCTAATTAAAACTAATCATTGTGATTAAACATTTTTTTCCAATTAAGTTAGTTAGTAAATGCCACTACCCTACACACCGACGTTAATTATCATGATAATAATATTTTGTTAAGTACACAAAAATAGAATGGCACTAAAATCCTAATCTAAATCGAGGTGAAATGTAATCAATCAGTACTATGCTTTAATAATTATAATTTAGTGCATTTATGAAAATGAATTAAAATTATACACAATGTTTTTCATGATTACTGTTAACGTTTGTGTCCAATGGATGGCGCAGTTCATTTATAAAACATATGTAGCAGGTAATTAACTTCTTGGCCAAATAAAAAAAACTATTTTTGTTATACATACACATATACAAGGTGTTAGTTAAATAACTGAAAGACACCCCAAAAATATTTCTTCATTTTAAGCTAGCTAAATAATAGCTTTCGAAAAAATATTCCTGTTTTGCGATTTTAATTCTACAGAACTTGCTGTAGTATTATAAATTTGGAACTCATATTTACCTAAAAAATGATACATTGGTTCGATTTTCGAAAATATAGGTAGCTCCATTGATAGCTCTATCGATTATTCCGCCAATGTGGAGTTTGAAGTAAACACTGTCCGTTTTATTTAGTCGTTATTCAGTAGCTAAAATAAGTGGTAATTACTTAATTTGCTTTGAGTTGCAGGTGACAACAAGTTGACACTATATGAGAAGACGTTCCTGAACCGTCTGCGCAGCACGGTGCTGTGCGAGTGCGAGGGCTACGTGCAGGCCATGGCGTGGCACGAGCGCTTCGTGGCGTGGGCCAGCGAGGTGGGCGTGCGCGTCTACGACCTGCACGCCAAGTGCTCGCTCGGCCTCATCCAGTGGGAGCGCTCCGGGCCCTCCATAGAGGACTACCGCTGCAACCTCCTCTGGTCCGCCCCCAAGACGCTCATGATCGGATGGGTCGACACCATTCGGATATGCGTCATACGAAAACGAAGTCAAATAGAACTGCAGACGCGGGACGACACAGAATACCTCGTGGACCCTGTACATACGTTTCAGACTGATTACTACATAAGCGGGCTCGGGCCGTTAGAGAACCAACTGGTGCTTCTGGGAGTACCCAAAGAGCGCGACGAGAAGACGGGAAAGGCGCAGAGACCCGTGCTCACGGTCGCCGACTACGTCGACTGCGAGTTCAGCGAGGTCTCCACGGACTGTCTCAACATCCGAGGCTATGAGGAATATTCCTGTAATGATTATTATTTAGACATGCTTATTGAAGAGAATAGATTTTTTATCGTGTCACCTAAAGATATCGTTATAGCTAGCCCCTACGACATCGACGACCGCGTCAACTGGCTGACCGAACACGGGCGATACGAAACTGCTATTAGTGTTCTTGAAGAGGTTGGAGGAAAAACATCTAAGAATTCAGTTATGACAGTTGGAGTGCAGTACTTAGACCATTTATTATCGAAACGACTTTACGGGGAAGCAGCCATTCTCTGTGCCAGAATTTGTAAAAGTGACAAATCGATGTGGGAAAGTCAGATTCCTAAGTTTTCTGAAGTAAATCAACTTAGAGCAATCAGTGCTTATGTGCCGAAAAACCCGGAAAAGGCATTAAGTTCCCATCTTTACGAAATGATTATATGCGAATATCTCAATGTAGACCCTCCAGGCTTCCTCAAAGTAGTGCAGGACTGGAATCCAGCCCTTTATAGGACTAAAGTCATCATTAATACAGTAATAGAACGACTGTTGACTTCGGAAGTGGACTCTTGTATATATTTGGAAGCTCTGGCCTTATTATATTGTAATCAAAAAAGATATGATAAAGCTTTAAATACATACTTGACGCTAAAACACAAGGACGTCTTCACCTTGATCACGAAACACAATATGTACAATGTGATCCACGACAAGATTCTAGATCTAATGACACTCGATTGTGATAAGGCTATTTCTATTCTTGTAAGTTCCCGTAGCAATATACCTGTAGAAGTCGTAAAGCAACAATTAGAAAATAATGACATTTATTTGTTTAAATATCTTGATGCGTATATAAAAGTGGAACCCAATGGAAAATATCATGGTGAACTCGTGAAACTTTATGCGAAGTACGCACGGGAAAAACTATTGCCTTTCTTAAAGAGTAGCGACAACTACCCTATTGAAAGAGCACTAGACGTATGTCAGAGTAACAAGTTTTATCCAGAGATGGTGTTCCTGCTCGGCCGCATCGGGAACACGCGGGAAGCGCTGCAAATCATAATCGAACAGTTGAATGACATCAACCAAGCAATCAATTTCTGCCAAGAGCACAACGACAAAGAACTGTGGACAGATTTAATTCAGCAAACTGTTGATAAACCAGAATATGTTTCGCTGCTGCTTAAGAGGATAGGTAATTATGTAGACCCGCGGATGCTGATTGAGAACATTCAGCCGGGCTGCGAGATCAAGGATCTGAAGGACTCGCTGGCGAAGATGATGTGTGATTACCACTTACAGCTCTCAGTGCAGGAAGCATGCAAGCCTATAACACTACGGAACTATTTTGAACTGCATGAAAAATTGATTTCCGCTCAGCAGCGAGGTATATCAGTGACGGATGATTTCTTATGTAGTATCTGCCAAGGGCGTATTATTATCAGAGACTTGTCTAAGGCGTCAGATCTAATAGTGTATAACTGTAGACATTCGTTTCATATAGAGTGCCTGCCTGATGGAATGTCGTGTAATAACTGCGCTGTGTGCAGCGCCAGTGACGTTACAAACCGAGTGTTTGGTGATCAGAGCGGGTCCAATTAAACGCGTGACGGATCGCTTACCTGCTCAAGCTAAATATTTCGAGACTTTCTGAATGTTGTATTAAGTACAGCTTAAAAAAATATTTGTTAGGACTGATTAACTACTTGGTCACAATTGAATGATAACCACCGCAATTAGGGTACAACTTCAATAAAAAAAAAACTTTTATACACTATTGCCTTGTAAAATCAATGGTGATTAATATCTGATAAAAATATCAACTGATTGGTGGTGTGTCAAATATCCTATTGATAGTTCAAATCAACTATCGCTGTTAATTAAATAACTGAAAACCTGAAAGTAGTTTGTTCAGATTCGAGAGTAGAATCGGTGACTATATTTTAAAGCAGATTGTATTTTTTTAAATCCCTTTTTTCACTGTGCCATGTATCATACGCCAGTGAAATGTTTTAGCGAGGTTGCATAGGTACTATTTAAGCAATTTAACACTCTCCCTGTCTTATGTATATACAAGTCCGTATATCCAAAAGGATGCATTATTATAGCATACAAAATGTTTAAGTGGACTCGTGAATTGTATTTTGCAATTTGTATGGGGGACAGGGAACGTGTTAATTAAGTATTAATACTTCTTTTAAAAATGAAGCGCTACTGACAAGCACACAGTGAAGAGTTAGAAATTAAGTAAAATTACTGACCTAGCAAAATATTCGAATGTTTTTGAAATACTTAAGATACCATCCATTGATTAGCGTTAACCGAAGGTTAAATGTGATGCCGTCTCCGTCTATTCGAACAAAAGAAATAGAGACGGCATCACACCTAACCGCCAGTTAACACTAATCAATGAATGGTGAAACAGCCCCTAAATGTAATAAACTTAAATAACCTAACCTAACCTAACCAACAAAAAGTTGGAAAACCCCGACTTTATCACTTCAAAGTTCAATATCTCAAAAACGGCTGAACCGATTTTGATACAACATGTCTAAGAACCATCGCTTGAAAACCTGCTGTCAAATAAAAAAACCGCGTTCAAATCAGTCCACCCGTTTAAGAACTACGGTGCCACAGACAGATAGACAGACACACACACAGACACACAGCGGTCAAACTTATAACACCCCTCTTCTTGCGTCGGGGGTTAAAAAGGTGTTGGGGTGACAGAGGTTTTCAGTTATTTAATTAACACCTCGTTTATACTTATTTTTGATAAGATATAGGTGTACCTACTTTTACCTTTCAGAATCGAAATTCTTGTATAGCATTGTCAAAAGAACTTCATTAATTGACCTTGCTTTTCCGCTAAAACAACAGGGAAGCAAGGCACATCGATTCTGGTTAGAATGTTGAGTAGTTTTTTTTTATTCGACTGGATGGCAAACGAGCAAGTGGGTCTCCTGATGATGGTAAGAGATCACCACCGCTCATAAACATCTGCAACACCAGGGGTATTGCAGATGCTTTGCCAGCCTAGAGGCCAAACATGGGATACCTCAAGTGCCAGTAATTTCACCGGCTGTCTTACTCTCCACGCCGAAACACAACAGTGCAAGCACTGCTGCTTCACGGCAGGATTAGCGAGCAAGATGGTGGTAGCAATCCGGGCGGACCTTGCACAAGCTTCTACCACCTGCGAGTTCAGTAAAACTAGATTGGAATGTATGAGGAATTAGACAAAATACTTTATGGACTCCATTTATCTCTGGGAATAGGTTAATTATGAGCGGAAGTTATAAATTATCAATGCGATCACGGGAGAGGGGCTCACGGAAGTGCACCCCCCACACTTATATCCACCGGTTGCCCGCAACTCTCATGATGTCAGCCCACCTGGTGGGAGGCCCGCCAAAGCTTCGCCACGGTTACCTGTTCTTCGAGCGATGTTGCCCGTTCATTGCCATTTCAACTTCAACCATTGATAAATGGACTATGTAGCCAAATTTTGAGATAATTTGATACAACGAACGGCTAGATCACACTGCAATAAATGTTTAGTCTGACATTAACGATCGGTTCTTAATTGTAGTGAGGGTATATCACTATGATATATATATCATTAATCTATATCTAAACCTAGAAATATAACCGTTGTAAACCGTGATTGGATCGACAAAACCCGTTACAAGAGCTCAACTTTGAAATTGTGCGTTAACAATAAACAATCATGCGCAATTAGTCATATTTTTCCATGTTAATCTTAAGATTTTTTTGTACCCAATAAAGATCAATATAATACGTAACTAATATTCATATATAACACTATGTTTTGGTGCTTTTGTAATCAAGTGGCTTGTATTATTTTAATTTTTGCCAACTATTAAACCTGTCATAAACTGAGCTGTTGTTTAAATTCAATTTTGTCAAAAAAGAAAAAAAGTCGAATTAAAAATTATGATTGGTTATTTGGAGTCTTTTTGTATTTTTTATTTCAACTCCAAATTTGTTACTTTTACGGTCATCCCGTAAAAAAATCTGCTGCTGCAACCTGAGATATGTGTGCATAGGAGAAATTCGTGTCTTTACTCCTGCCCCGTGGTAGTGTAGGGGCACAGCAAGAGTGAAAGCCATTAAAAAAAAAGTGTCGACTGTCATTCGACATATGTCACGGACAATTGTCACGTTGGTGAAATGGGGGCCGATAGTTGAGTCAGGTTGAGTCATTCCTAGGAACAAAGAGTATATAATACATCGACAACTATTTCTATGTACCTTACGGCACTTAGGTACAGTCAAGGGCAAAGATATCGACACGGCCAAAGTTACAAAAATATGTATACACGACTTTATGCACTTAACATTAAGGCCGTGTATACATATTTTTGCAATTTTGGCCGTGACGATATCTTTGCCCTTGACTGTACTTAGACCGCGCATTAAATTGAAATAAGTATAACAAAAATACCAAAAACTACACGGTAGTTTCAGAGATGAGACTAGCTAGTATCTATCTAGCTAGCTGTATACTCATAAATCTTTCATCGAAATCGGAAGAACTGTTTAAGTGATCTCTAAAAAAAACAAGCCTCCTTCGGGCATTCGTGTAACAACATACATATTTATTGCTCGTTTAATGGTATGACTTAAGAATAAGAATAAATGATAAAAGAATTCATTCAATTCAAATTTAGGGAAAGTGGCTCCATCAATTTTTTGATGATTCTGCCAGTGTCGAGGTTGACAGAGGCCCTGATCGACGGGCGAGTAAAACCGCGGTTTTGCGGCTCGTCGGTAATGCTCGCCGGTGTATCATTGCAATACCGCGGTATTATATACCGACGAGCCGGGCTCGTGGCTCGTCATGTATGTTTGATTTTTTACTCGGCTCGCCATGTAAAACCGCGTGTCGATCACGGCCGGCGAGCCGAGCCGACAGTTTTGTTTTGTTTTTGTATTATGGGTGCACTAACGTCAACAATACGTCATACAAATCCGCAGACATTCTGAGGTAATTTCTGTAATCAGTGGTTCTGCTGACAATTCACGTATCAAATGGGTATGCGACAAGTGCTGCCTCTTTTCGATCCAACTTTTAACCCAAACTCTAGGGCGTCTACGCTTATTTTTTCTAATTTCATTGCATGCTATAGCGAGGTAACACAAAACTTCATATTTTGAGCACGACATTTTGAACCGACCGCGATCGCACGACTGTTTTGCTCGCTAGTCGATCAGCGCTGACGAGCCGCGAGTAAAACCGTCGCTCTAAAACCGCGGTATAATAGCTCGTACGTCGATCACCCGCTATACGGTGGGTAGGTGGACGACTTGTTTGATATTCTGCCAGTTTTCGGTGGGATAACTACCAGTTACTATCTGAAATGAGGATACGATACACTAGGTTAAACTAAACAATAAATACATAATGATAAAAGAAGAAAAGAATGATTATTTTTTTTGATGCTGACTATACAAAATGATATTGGGCGTGGTGACATTGACGTTAGTTTTTTGCGTTTAGTTTTGAATGGGTACACAATTTAAAAAGTTTACATCTAAAACACATGTATTTTTGTTTATTTTTTGTAACGAATAATTTGTTATTTATTGTTTATATTGTGTGTTATTAATTTTTGTATTGGCGAATAATATAATATTTTATGCAGCATTTGAAAGTTTCTTAAGTTTTTGAACGAAAAATTTGGCAAAATAAACTCGAATCTATTGCTGCGCAAAACAGGGGGTGTATTAAAAATAAGAATCTCACGTTAGTTTTCATTCAATAAAAGCTTGGCAGGGGAATAAAAAAAGCAATACTGTTTTACTCTCGTAAGGTTATTGAGAGTTTTTTTTAAATGATTCCAAAATAGAAAATAGTGCGTGAGGTGACTGTGTTGTGTTAAAATGACAGACATGCCTCCTTATCTCGCAGTAAAAGATGAGGAAAAGGACAGTGGACAAGGTGATAGCGAAAGTGCTTCGGAGCTTGATGACTGGGATTTACCGCTCAGCTACGATAAACCTAGGCATTTGGAACCTATAAAAGGTGCTGAGCGTGTGGAGCACTCATGGAGAGTGAAGGAAAAGGTACACCTCTGTTTATTATTGCATAAAGTCTACTAATAACCAACTGCGTATCTGTCCCTGCACATGACAACAAACACACATGGGCTGCATAAATCTCTCGAAATTTCGGGTAAACAAAATATAATTGTAGTTGGTTTTACCGCATTGTTTTGATTAATTACTACTTGTATTAGAAGAATGTCAACAGTTTGTCATCAGCTGGTCCTGGTCATTTTTAATTTTAGAAATCATTAATTGGGTTTTACACCCTGGAATTGAGCATTAAGCAGTTTGTTAGATTATTATGGGCACTAGTGTTTTTAGACCAATGCCTGTGCGAGACTGCACAACTTTTTAGTTTTTAATATTTTTTTTTATATTATCAATGGTTTTTGATATGTGACTTTTTATTATAATTTTGTTTTACCATCTAAAACCAGTAACTACATAATTTAATCCAAAATATTGGTCCTTTGAACCAGATCTAAAACTAAAACACTAAAAAGTGCAATCTTGATTTGAAAGTGATTTGGTTGGTGTGGTGTAATAACAATATCACAACTCTTACAATCAGCTTACCAGCACTTATCAGACCTCAACCCCATACCATGATCATTTCTCTCCTGTCCCTAATACTTCAGTGAGTTTGATAAAAGCCCTGAAGAATAAAATTTGTTGATACAATGCAATACAATATCTCATTAATATTATAAATGCAAAAGTTTGTAAGTCTGTTTGTTAGTTACCTCTTCATGTCTAAACCGCTTAACTGATTTAGATGAGCTGGTATACAGATAGTTTGAGTCCCTGGGAAGGACATAGGATAGTTTTTATCCCGGAAAGTTGCATAGTTCCTGTGGGATAGTGATTAATGAATTCTACAAGGATGGATCTGCGGGCAACAGGCTACAAGAAACTTTGCAGAAGGTAATTGTTCTAAAAACAAGTTTTAATTTGTATTTTGCTACTAAACCACAGAGTGATCATGACATGAAATACTCATTAGGAGATGGAAAAAGAATAGTCAGGCATCAACTAGCTGGAGTATTAAAAATATAAATAGCAAAAGCAGAGCATACCTTACTGATACACCATTAAAAATAGTAGTAGTAAAAAAAATCCTTATTTTCTCTGTTTTTCATTCCTTTATATAGCATTTTCCTGTATTTTGCATTGCTTTAAAACTAATAAATTGTCAATTAAGTTGGTAAATGTTAAATACCTGGGATTTCTTTGGACTGTAGGATGACATGGAAAGACCACATAAAAACAAAGCACCTCCAGAGAGCTCAAAACAATATTCTAAGGGTACTCCCATCAGCGCCCTGGTATGCTCGCAATTCAGAAATCCACGAGTACCTGGAAATCGTTACTCAGCTAACTCCAGGGACTGTCTGATGATTCACCCAAACCCTTTATCCAGTATACTTTTGCAGCTAAATCCGATTAAAAGACTTCAGAGAACTGATGTGCTGCCTTAAGGTGCAACCAAACCGCTGCTTAAAAAACGGCGACGGTACGGAATCGCAGTGACGCATCGTATGCGCACCGTTTTTTTGCATGCTTTCCAAACCGCTGCTTTAAATACGCAAACGGTGTGAAATCGCAGTGACGGGCTGTAACCGACAAGAATTTTGTTCGGTAAAGTCCTGACGTTTACGGCGCGTCACTGCGATTCCGTATTTTAAGCAGCGGTGTGGAGAGCATGCGATAAAAACGGTGCGCATATGGTGCGTCACTGCGATTCCGCAGGTTTAAACAAGGGAAAAAAAATGGTAACAAGCAATGTCACAGCTTACTATTGCCATACAAAATCTTTGGAGCAATCGCGTTTTCACAGCTCTTAAAGGTCACGCCAGACGAGCATCACTTTTTTGATTCGTGAGCCGCGTAGTTTCGGTCACGTAATTTCTGCTGCATTCGGTTTTATACATAAGTCCAGTTTGTGACACACGATGACTGAAAATGGGTTGAGTTGAGTCATTATGAGTTGCCGTGTGGCACAAACTAGATTTTGTATGAAGCTAGAAACACACTGACGGCGGAGGCGGAGCGGTGCGGCGCGGCGCGGAGGCGGTGCCGGTTGTAATATTCGAGCTAACGTAAAAGAGGGCACAGAGAATACCGCGCCACGCTTATTTCCCGCTCGTATCAAATATCTTTTTGACTAGGACATGTACTTACATGGTCTTCTAAACAAATACTAGCTTCAATAAACATTTGCAATTTCTATATATTCTATAACTAAGGACAGACCATGGGAGTGTAGGGAACTACTACTCCTACCTGTTTGGGGGCCTGACTAATTAGTAATTAATTAAATAATTTTGTCAAAAACTGTCTTTTATAATGACTAGTAGACTATATCAAATGTAAGATTGGTTTTTTGGAATCTTTTTGTATTTTTTATTTCAATTCCAAATTTTTACTTTTACGGTCATCCCGTAAAACCTAAATTGAAAATACAAACTGAAATATAGAGGCACAGAAAAACCAAAAAAATAAGACCATCACTGGGAATCGAACCCAGGTCCTCTGTATTCCGTACCGCGTGCTATACCGCTACACCACTGATGGATATGAGGTGCATAGGGGAAATTCGTGTCGGTACCGTTGACCATCAGTGGTGTAGCGGTATAGCACGCGGTACGGAATACCGAGGACCTGGGTTCAATTCCCAGTGATGGTCTTATTTCTCTGGTTTTTCTGTGCATCTATATTTCAGTTTGTATTTTCAATTTATATCAAATGTTTTACAAGAAAATTGCGTTAGTTAATACTTGCACCACTTGCACACTCCCCTATTCAACTAACTAAATGACATTATGTTCTAGTACAAGACGCACTGCGTGGCGTTAGTGTTGTGCCTGAACGTCGGCGTCGACGCACCCGACGTGGTCAAGACGCAGCCCTGCGCCCGCCTGGAGTGCTGGATCGGTGAGTCTTTAATAATAACTGGTAAGGTTATTTCTCTGGTTTGGATTGGGGAACTATGCAGCGGCGGGGCAGCATCCCCCCAGCGCTAATCAGACGGCCTGGGGCCTAAAAGCTGAGTTCTCGTCCGTCTGACCTTCAATGCTCATCGGAATTCGCCCATTCTTAGAAATTGTCAAGCCGCGTATCCATTAGAGCAGCCTCAGGCCGAGCACCGCGAGCCGAGCCATATTTTGTCGGTTTTTTGGCCATGCTCAAAGGAGCCTCAGTCTGAGCCGTGCCTTTGGCAGCGTCTCCACTTGCGCGGCCTCGGAGCGAGGCAGCCGCTCGGCCCAAGGCTGCCTCTAGTGGATACGCGGCTTTACACTATGGCTAAATGTACCTTTATAATAGTGCCAATAGTAGATATGGTCAGACTATACAATAGACGAGATTATGTTGCGAGCAGAAAATGATGGTTTATTCGCAGGTGCTCCTTCGTCAGTACTTTTATCGTACTAGTTCTATTATTAATTGCAAAAAAATCCGCTAATAAGTAATGACGAAGTAGCTAATGCGAATAATTCACGATAAGGCGTCGGCTCTTGTCGCCTTTTTGCGTGATCAAGCTTGTCGCAATGCATTTGAATAACTCCTTGGATCTGCAAGAGTTTTCCGACTTCGCCCGAAGCGAGGGATTGCGCGGTAACGCGAACATTCACGGTGTACCGATGCGTGTTCGGTACAGCCAAGAGTCATACGGCAATGTCGTTTTGTTGGCAGACCCTTTGTCGCAGAGCCCGAGCAAGGCCCTGGAGAACATCGGGCACGCGCTGCAGCTCCAGTACGAGCGCTGGCAGCCTCGCGCGCGCTACAAGCAGTCGCTCGACCCCACCAGCGATGAGGTAACTAGGAGTTTTAACGCGATCTATATGTCGTACGACACCTATCAAGGACATCACTAAAGGCGACTGAGGCGAGCCGTGTGGATAGCGGGGGGAAACGCTCCCGCTCTTCACCTCAGGCCCCGACTGCATTCAACTCGCGCGCTATCTGTAATACTCTAGCAGGGCTACTACGAAACTCAAAGTTCGTGTCGTGCGGTCCCTCTCGCTCTCGTATTAAATAGTATAAGTGTCAGAGGGACCGCACGACACGAACTTCGAGTTTCGTAGTAGCCCTGCAGCGGGCCCGAGGGTGGGGGTGCTCATCACTAGCTGACCCACTCTGTCGTTCGCCTGCCACCCTATCACGTAAGAAAAAAAAGATTATTCGCGTTTTTAATTGCACCAAGTATTTCTTGGACCTAGTGTTCCATGAGCGCTATCGCGTATGAATTCGCCGCTAGAGGCGCTAGTGTAGCGTGAGGTCTCCGAAATGTCAAATCTCATAGTTTTTGGGGGAGCTACGCGGGTTTATTTATAATTAGAATGATTTTGTGAATATTTTGCATTACCTGAAATTAATTATGGCAATTATGCATTACGGGGCAATGAATGACTGTGTTTTGAGACAGTTATGTCTTTGGGAAACTTTTGTCGTCCCTTTTTTCCGAACAAAACGGGACTACGCAACACTGAGGTTGCTCGATATTTTTATGGTACGGTTTTAAGGTGTATTAAATATGATTTTAATCTAAACTTTGTTTTCACGCCCGTAATAACAGACTTTGAAAGCCACACTTTAAAACCTCACGCAACAGTGGCGCCGTCTAGAAAGACAAAAAACGATAGCCCTCATTTAGCACGCATTCGTTTTGGACAAACAGGGCATGAGTTAGTTATAGTTTCGGTGGACGCGCCGCGGCCAAAGGTCATGGCTAATCGTTTCGGTTCATGGCATCAGCAGGCAGAATGTGGGCTAATGAGGTGTGGGCGCAGCTCCGAGCCAATTAGAGGCGCGCCGCATTCCGCCCTCGGGAGGCCGTTGACCCGCCAGCCCGTCACGCTCTAGCTAGACCACTTTTTTTTTAGGGTTCCGTAGTCCTACAAGAAACCCTTATAGATTCGCTATGTCCGTCCGCGTGTTAGTTTAGAGACGTCTTTAATTATATATGTTAGAGACTGCAATGTTAATTCTAGAAAGCTGTAATTTTGCATGCCCTAGACGTTTACTGTTGATATAAGTAGGCCTCCAGTTGATTCTCTTGGAAGCGAGCTGATAGATAGATTTATTTATTTCCCTTTGAAAATGTACATTATATTTATAATATAATCCATGTAATGAGAGAAAATAATTAGGTAATTTTCAAAGGGATTGTCGAAGAATAATACAATATAACGATCAAATGTCAGTTTGAAAACATGGGAATAAAATTATCATGAATAAAAAAAATGGCGAAAAATCTTCGCAGTTTTTTTTTTTTTTAAAGAATTAAATAGGTATATACCTGTTACAAAAATCCTCAGACAAAATATCGTCACTAATTTGAAAAAATCTCGTATCTCAAATCAATACGTTAACAAAAGTGACCCTTGAAATAATGTTCCTAAAGTTCATTCATAAAATTGACGATTCTGAGATACGAGCTTTTTTAAAAGTAGTGACGATGTGCTAATACCGTTTTGGACAACTTGTATACCTGCTTGTTTATGCGAAGGTTGACCTAATGACAGCAATGTTTTTATGATGACGGCGACAGGTGAAGAAGCTGTGCTGTTCTCTGCGCCGCAACGCTAAGGACGAACGGGTGCTGTTCCACTACAACGGCCACGGAGTGCCCAAGCCCACCAGCCAGGGCGAGATATGGGTCTTCAACCGGGTAAGCTCATTCATCAATATATTTATCAAAACTAATTTATTTCGCGAGTTAATTAACACTATTTTAATTATTATGTAAACTATTTCGACGTTTCGACCACATTGTATAATGGTCGTGTCTGTCGATTATTTTCGTCAAGACTCGACTCAGCAGGGCTACTACGAAACTCGAAACTCGAAGTTCGTGTCGTGCGGTCCCTCTGACACTTATACTATTTAATACGAGAGCGATAGGGACGTTACGATACGAATTTCGAGTTTCGTAGTAGCCCTGCTGGCTCTTTACTACAAAGTGCAAAATCCAAACTTCGTGTCTTACCGTCCCGCTCACGCTTATATTATTTAAAACGAGAGTGAGAGGGACGGTACGATACGAACTTCGATTTTTGAATTTCGTAGTAGCCCCTCAGGCTCGTCGGCATGTAACGCCGTGGTACTTCAATATCATCCCAACCTATATATGTCCCACTGCTGGGCACAGGCCTCCTCTCAAAATGGAAGAGCTTGGGCTGTAGTTCCCACGCGGGCCCAGTGCAGATTGGGAACTTCACATACATCATTGAATTGCTTCGCAGATTTGTGTAGGTTTCCTCACAATGTTTTCCTTCACCGTAAAGCTCGTGGTAAATTTCAAATGTAATTTCGCACATGACTTTCGAAAGACCTCAACCCACTATATCTTCTGCCGAGAGGCTAAAGGTCAAACCACTAGGCCACCAAGGCTTTTTACTCCAATGTGATATTGTTGGCTGTAAAATCGTGAAGATGCTCAAGTTTCGTGTCGTGTGTCTCAGGCGTATACGCAGTACATCCCTTTGTCGATGTACGACCTTCAGACGTGGATGGGCGCGCCGTCGCTGTACGTGTACGACTGTTCCAACGCCGGCGTCATCGTCGACAACTTCCGCGCCTTCGCCGACCAGCACGAGCGCGACTACGAGGTGAGTGCGTCGCGTCACGCGTCGCATGCGACACTCAACAGACCACATGCTACACTCAACAGACCACATGCTACACTCAACAGACCACATGCTACACTCAACAGACCACATGCTACACTCAACAGACCACATGCTACACTCAACAGACCACATGCTACACTCAACAGACCACATGCTACACTCAACAGACCACATGCTACACTCAACAGACCACATGCTACACTCAACAGACCACTTGCTACACTCAACAGACCTCTTGCTACACTCAACAGACCACATGCTACACTCAACAGACCACATGCTACACTCAACAGACCACATGCTACACTCAACAGACCACATGCTACACTCAACAGACCACATGCTACACTCAACAGACCACATGCTACACTCAACAGACCACATGCTACACTCAACAGACCACATGCTACACTCAACAGACCACATGCTACACTCAACAGACCACATGCTACACTCAACAGACCACATGCTACACCTAACACTCAACACCCTGCATACAACACTCAATGGTCAATACCTCGCATTCAACACCCCGCATCCAATACTCAAAACCCTGCACGGGTACTGCCTTTTCGCAACGTATCGTTTAGCTATCTGTTTTATTTCGCAAATTCTAAAACTATAAATATTTCAGGATTTATTTCAGGGCCATCGTGTAGAATCCTTTAGGTTAGGTTAGTTACAGTTTACAGGTGCATAACATGAAGCGGAAACCAATTTTTTTTCTGTCTTTTACCTAAGTTTGTACGCAATCCTCAGACTCAAACCTATTTATTTGGTTTGAAAGCTATCGTAAAAATGGTAAAGCACTCTGTCAAGTAAAGGTAATGCCACGAGAGTTGAAGTGAATGATTACACACACAGCTACAACATGTTTTGTCATGACAGCAGAATTTTGCCATTTATTCATTCATTTCATTTATTCTTCTTTTGTGCAATCCTTTTTTTTTTGTACCTGTGTGTGTAATCATTGACTTCAACTCTCGTGGCACTACCTAATACTCAATACTACTTTATTGCTCTTTCATAATGTGTGGTTACAGATGTTATAAAAAGGGATATGTGATCTGATCATCATGGACCTACCTATATAGCCTACTTATCCTACTAATATTATAAATACGAAAGTTTGCGAGTGAGTGAGTATGTTTATAACTCCTTCATGCTGAAGCGTTTGGACGAATTTGGATGAAATGTGGTATATAGATAGCTGGACATCTGGAATAAAACATAGGCTACTTTTTATTCCGATATTCCCACGAGATAGGGATAAAATCTCGAAATAACAACCGCTGGGCTTAGAGTCATGAAATTTGACATGATTGTTTTTGACGTAACGTAAATGAAAAT
Organism: Choristoneura fumiferana; assembly: GCF_025370935.1. Taxonomy (NCBI): domain Eukaryota; kingdom Metazoa; phylum Arthropoda; class Insecta; order Lepidoptera; family Tortricidae; genus Choristoneura; species Choristoneura fumiferana. The sequence goes on along the minus strand of NC_133477.1, from coordinate 758,179 downwards.
CACAAAGTCGGGAATTCCCACGGGAATTTTTAAAAATCCCGAAATTTCAGTTTAGTTGCTGGATCTAATGATTTAGGTATGTGTGCGAAGCGGGTAAACACTAGTATTACCTATATAAACCCGGATTTTTAATCACACGGAAAAAATTTAAACAAAGTTTCGTCATTGTCAAAGTGACTTTTCAGAGGATTTCAAGGTATGGGCCCGCTAGAAATATTATATAAAGTTCTGTTGTTACCATATTTTTTTCTATTTTCGATAAAAGAGCCGTTTTTACGGGAGACAACTTATAAGTCGTCTTTTGACCGAGAAGTACTCGGACCGGAGTCCATCCTTTCATATAAAAATAAACGAAAAACAACGAAAAACGTAACAATGAACAACTTAACTACAATAAATATATAAAAACAATGTCAACAGTAAAAAAAATAACAGAACAAGAGTCACTGGAAAACGATTACGAATTCAGTCTCGAATGTTAGAGCATTGAGTGACGTCTCGCGTCAAGCGGCCCACAGCTTAAAAACCCGCGTGTAATACCAGGACAAGAAATAAAATTATGCATACGAAAACAGTACTCTCTTTGTAAATTAATATATCAAAGTGTAAATGCCAAAGTAAAGATTTTCATCAGTGAATTAAATATATTAAAAATCCGGGCTCAGAAGCGAAGTTAGATGCGTTTGATGTTTTGCAGATGCAGCTGAACAGTAAGAGCGCGGAGTCCCCGGCGCCGGCGGCGGTGTCGTACAAGAACTGCATCCAGCTGGGCGCGTGCGCGGCCGGCCAGACGCTGCCGATGAGCCCCGAGCTGCCGGCGGACCTGTTCACGGCCTGCCTCACCACGCCCGTCAAGATGGCCATGAAGTGGTTCGTGCTGCGGCACTCGGCCGGCAGCGCCACCGCCGCCGCCGCCGCCCAGCGACACCAGAACCTGCATGACCTCATCGACAAGTCAGTGCCGCACCTATTAATATACCACCGATTTATTTATTTCACCTGCACAAGTCCCAAATACCTGCGCGACCGAACTTACTTCGTTTTTTTTTGGAGAAGATAGGTATTTAAATAACCGTTAAAATTAAATCCATACTTATATTATAAATGCGAAATCGACGTGATTTTTGACGAAGAGATAGTTTATGGGCCAGAGAGTGACATAGGCTACTTTTCATCCCGGAAAAATGCACATTTCCCGAGGAAACATCGCGCGATAACCGAATTCCACGCGGGCGAAGCCGTGGGCAATAGTTATTTGTGTCACAAGGGAGCAAAATGGTGTATTTACGGCGAGGGCGTACATTGAATCCAGAATGTAGCGAAGGATTCAAGTGTTAACGCCCAAGATGAAAATAATTTTGCTCCCGAGTGGCTCATACAACTTTTCACACCGAGCATTAAGAAACTTGAAAAAATATATATTCTTCATATTATTAAAGAACAACCAGCATAGAAAATGGCGTGGCTTTACAATTATCAACTTCAAAAAATGGCGTTTGCAATAAAACACTTAGAAACAGACAGTTGCACTTTGCTCCCTCTCGTCAGGGAGGAAAAGTTACTTTTCTGAAGGAGAGGTGTGAAAAAGCTATTAAATAATAAATTAAAAGAAGTTAAAAATGACTTTCAGCCAAGTTTCATGTGGCGTATTCTTCTTGACAATGATGGTATTTCCGGAAGCGCCGAAAGTTTAAAAGAATTACGTGTAAAAGAGTTGTGGCCTATTTGCATAATAAACGATTTGTATTTGGCGCGGGCAGGATCCCGGGGCAGGTGACTGACCGGCGCACGATGCTGGGCGAGCTGAACTGGATCTTCACGGCGATCACGGACACCATCGCGTGGAACTCGCTGCCGCCCGACCTGTTCCAGCAGCTGTTCCGCGCCGACCTGCTCACCGCCAGCCTCTGCCGCAACTTCCTGCTGGCAGACCGCATCATGCGGTCAGTGACCAGTGACAGTGACAGTGACAGTGACCCACCGTACACAATATCCTACGATCACCATCATCGTCCCAGCCTATATACGTCCCACTGCTGGGCATAGGCTGTAGTTACCACTGGGGCCCAGCGCGGATTGGCTACTTTACACACACCATTGAATTGCTTCGCAGGTTTGTGCAGGTTTACTCGCGATGTTTTCCTTCACCGTAAAGCTCTTGGTAAACTTCAAACTTTATTTCGCACATGAAATGTGAAAGTGCGAGAAATTCAACTGCTGGATATTATGATACGCGTGCGCAGTCTCGGGTAAACATTAGTCGTAGTGTTTCAACAACAGTGTGCCTACTCAGGTAAGTCAGTTTATTGAGCCAGAGGCGAAGGCGGCCGCCCTGGACGTTTGTTTTAAACCCGTAAATAGATAAGTTTGTTAAAAATGTCATATTTAATACAAGCTTTTTTTGCTGTCTGTATTTTTTGTTGACTATACACATTTCCGGACCAAATTTCAAGTCGATGCCATTATGGCTGAGGAGTTCCGTCCTGCGGAGACTTTCCTGGCCGGACTACCAGGATGACTGCCAAATTATTGTATTGTCACTAGATTTACATAAGTATGCCAAAATTAAAGTCAATCCAATCTCAGGAAGTGTCAAAGGATCTCGGACCTAAAGTATGGAAAATGTGGATTCACTTAAATATGCTGAGATTTTGATGTGTTAGTCATGAACAAAAGTCTAAGGGGCTGTTTCACCATCCATTGATTAGTGTTAACTGGCGGTTAAACGTGACGCCGTCTCTATTTGTTTTGTTCGAATAGACCGAGACGGCATCACATTTAACCGTCAGTTAACACTAATCAATGCATGGTGAAAAAGCCTCTGAGGGCTACCTCTATTTCCGAGTCCTTTTCAGAGTTTAGTTTTTTAGAGACTTTTGTTCTGAACTTTGAAATTTATAATATATCAAAATCTGAGGATTTTAACTGAAATCACATTTCGTATATTTTAGTTTTGGAAAAGCTTCCAAGATTTGGCCCAGATAGAGAAACAAACAGGGCCAGCTAAATAAAAGATTGCAATAACTGGGCATTTTGAAAAAAAAAGTGTACCCTTTTTTTTTTACTCAGAATCAAGAGCACAAACGATTCTGATAGTTTAAACAAATGTACCCAAAAAAATAATTTTCGTAACGTTTTTTTCACACACTCAGTATGGGCGTGACAAAACGGACTCATAAAATTTTGTATGATAAAAAGTTATGCGTGGTCATATATAAAAAAAAATATACGCGGCGACTTGAGAACCTCCTCCGTTTTTTTCGTCGGTTAAAAATGAAATAAATTTTGAAGGAAAGGGTACCTATACTTTTTTTTTGAAAAGGCCCAAGTAGACAGGTGTGTATGTGTGGTGTGGTGTGGTGTGTCAGGTCGTACAACTGCACGCCGGTGTCGATGCCGGCGCTGCCGTCGCTGGCGGCGCACGCGCTGTGGGCGGCGTGGGACCACACGCTGGAGCTGGCGCTGGCGCAGCTGCCCGCCATGCTGGCCGCGCAGCCGCGCCCCTACCACCACTCGCCCTTCTTCCGCGACCAGCTCACCGCCTTCCAGGTCTGGCTCGACCTCGGCAAGTGTGAGTACCCCATACCCCATCACTTAAAGGGGCTCCTAGACGGGAATATGTGGCCGGCAACTATTGGTGTCCCTGTCTAACATGTGAGTTAGAGAGGGACACCATAGATGCCGGCCACAAATTGCAGTGAAAATATGGCCCGTCAAGGAGCCCCTTTACATCAAGCTCTATTCTGCACACTTAACACAAAAAAAGCACTTTTGAGTTATTTATACCATGTATGCATGTGGTTGGTAAACTGTGGATGAGACTAGCACAGGTCTGGGCAAAGTGGCGTCAAAATAAAGGGTAGAATGTAGGCTGATTTCATTGATTAATGAAAAATGTCTTAAGCTACACAAAAGTATTAATAACTCAAAAGTGTTTTTTTTAGATAACGCCTTTTGGCTTAGGATGGTATTGTTCTCCTCTGAAAAAGAGTAATTGAGTCGATCAACTTCTAACTGTATATTATTCTGTCCTGTGACTCGAGGACACATCACTGATACACTTTCTGTGTACTATCAGCATGCTTTGAAAATGAGCCACCAAGGAGTTGCCTTGAAATTGACACAAATCCTAACTTTTAGTGGATTTGTATACCATATAATCTTACTTTTAATAAGTAACTCGGGAGACGTTATCATGGTAACAAGGTACACTAAAAAGTTGGTTGACGCAATTTGCGGAAACGGGGGTAACGGATTAAGCGGACTGCAGTGATACAGCTGTGGAGTGTGGCAGTGGAAGCTCACTAACAAAGAGTTACAGCGTTTGCCAACGGACTTAGGCTGCATTTCCACCAGAGATGTGCAAGGATGTTTTGTGAGAAATGTGTTTTTCATGAACCAATAGAAAAGCTTCATTTACACACACAGCTCCAGTGAAAACAGTTAAGCGTAGCGTGGATAGGTAAGAATTACCATTGGTTCATAAAATACACATTTTTCGTAACACATCCTCGGACAGTTGAGCGGAGCGAGGCGAGATAAATGAAGCGTTTCTATTGATTCATGAAAAACATATTCTCGCACATGTTCGGTGGAAACGTAGCTTTAACCGGTGTTGTGTCAGACGGCGGCGGCGGCGGGGCGGCGGGGTTGGGGGCTGGGGCTGGCGCGGCGGCCGCCGGACCAGCTGCCGATGGTGCTGCAGGTGCTGCTGAGCACGCTGCACCGGGTGCGCGCGCTGCAGCTGCTGTGCCGGTTCCTGTCGCTGGGCGCGCGGGCGGTGCGCGCGGTGCTGGCCGTCGGCATCTTCCCGTACATGCTCAAGCTGCTGCAGGCCTCCGCTCACGACCTGCGCGCCTCCATGGTCTACATCTGGGCCAAGATCATCGCCGTCGACCCGGTCAGTGCACCACCCCGCACCCTAAACCAAACCTTGCCTTATCAGCAGTGATCGGTTCTAGAATGCAATTTGGGGTGAACGACCTCAAACGTTATGCGTAACATGGATGTGACTCGGGATTTCCCGGGATTTTGGGAAACGGGTTATTGTTAATAATGGGGAATGGATGAAAATTTTAGAAACGCTTGAAACTTTTTCATCGATAGGAATTCCCTTTCTAATTAACAGAAAAAAATATCAGATTTTTAAGTTGCATCAATTAGTTTAAAAAAATGAAAGAGTTTTCTTTACCGCCAAATTATGACAGTCCGGTCGGTTACGGGTTGTTCCAGAATAAAAACATTAAAAAATAATTTATGTGTCATTGACTCGATCGTTTTGACAGGTGACACTCTTTACCGGCTTGGATAATATCGACATGGAAATACCGACCCTGTTTTTCATCTACACACCCATAGAATCTTATGTCAATTTCTACAAAGTAAACAATATTTAGGTAAGCCAATGGGAATCGAGTTATTACAAAGCCACGCCACTGATACCTAGAGAAAATAAGACGTGCAAGTTACGTTCAGTTCCTCTATGCAGTACTGTAAAAAAATAGAAGAAATTGTTTTTTCGCGTTATTTGTTCTTATTACATATTTTATTAATTTTATAGTGTGAACTACTTAAAATTACAAGTTATTTACTTTTTTATAAAGATTGATAACAAAAAGACTCGCGAGGTTGTAAGTCATATCCATGTTAAGATAACGGACTTAAATCCCGGGAAATTGCATCTTAGATGCGATCACTGGTATTAATGGTGATACTGCTTTAATTATTATCTTACACAAATCTCACTATGAGGAAATGGAAGTTATACTTATGTTAATTCATATTCATTAGTTGGCCAAGCAGCATCAGTCACATTTGGCATCTAATTATAATTACTTAAAATCGAAACAAATGATTTAAAATCAAAAACACGCTTTCGTTTATAATAATTGAGACTGTGATAAAATCCTAAAGATTTAATACAATAATAAAACGGTATATTTCTTATCTGATTTAAATTATTTTTAAATTTTTAGTTCTTTTTCTTTACAAGTAATAAAAAGCTTGTTTTAAAAAAGTTAAAAAAAAATATATACTTATTTGCATGTATACCTTATTTAATTTGCTTCTTCGTTTCAGACCTGTCAAGTGGATCTGGTGAACGCGAAAGGGCACAAGTACTTCCTCTCGATCCTGTCCGATTCGACGGTCGACGTAAGTCGTTCAAACATTAGAGTACAGCGTTAATTAGCAGAAACTGTATGAAAAGGAACTACAATTTCACGGTCACTTAAGGGCATGTTAAACCGAGTAGTACAGTCATGTGTAAAAATATGAACTTATTCAAAGTTTCAAAAATATGTACCACACACTCTTATTCCGACGCAATAAGGCCGTAGTAACATATTTTTGAGTGGTTCGATTAGATACTTATTTTTGCACTTGACTGTAGATACATACTCATAGTACAGACGTCAAAAATATTGTCATAATAAAAATCTGAACGTTTATTCTGTAAGTAAAGCAAAGGACTCTTTTACATGCACTATTTTATAAAGCTAGCAAAACAAAATATAAATTAGAAATATATAAATAAAAAATAAAAATTACATGTTTTAAATATGTATACAATTTACAGGGACGTAAGGCACTTGTCCCACCGCCGACGATAAGCGAGAAGCGATAGAGCGAGTAACTAGAAACGAGTGGGTGAGCAGCGAGAAGCGAGTGTAGTTTTGTCGCTCGGCTGTAAGCGACGGGCGATTACTCGCTCCACTCAACTCGCTCGTGCGGGGCGGCCGCCAAGCTGAAATCGCTGAGCGAGTATCGCTGAGCTAGTTTTATAGCTCAGCGAGTTTTATAGCTCTTGTTGCTGCGACAAAAGATGTAAGAGCGAGTTCTCGCCGACAGTGTGAACAGCCAGCGATCAACTATTAATATATGTGTCTCTATTACTCACACAGGATCTTATATCTTTTGTTCGTTTCTTGAGCGAGAAAATAGTCGATAGCCAATCGTTTCCTCGCCGGCGGTGAGACAACTGCCTAAGGGGTTGCTTAGTTAAGAACCTAGTTTTAAGCCATCTTAAAATATAAGATGATATCTTCACCGATTATGACGAAATATAAATGAACTATGTCTATGCTCAGTGGAAATGTAAAATACTTCTACAGTGAAAAATAAATGTACGGCCAAATTACGAACAGTGGCAAGTGACTCGACAATTTCGAGCTGGGACTATGCCGGCGTTTAATATCAAAAATTTGTCGATTGCGAAATAACGGGCTTCATTTCTTTTTAGGGTTCCGTACCCAAAGGGTGCCAACGGGAGCCTGTTACTGAGACTCCGCTGTCTGTCTGTCTGTCTGTCCGTCTGTCACAGGGCTCTATCTCTTGAGCCGCAATAGTGAGACACTTGAAATGATCACAGATTATGTATTACTGTGGCTGCTAATAAATATTTAAGGGGGGCTCCCATACAACAGACGTGATTTTTTTGCCGTTTTTTGCTTGATATCTATAACGGCAACAGGTAGAAGCTTGAAATATTCACAGAATATTTAGTTGTATATCACTTTAAAAATAAATAATTAAAATAAAATAAAATAAATATTTAAGGGGGGCTCCCATACAACAAACTTGATTTTTTTGCCGTTTATTGCTAATGTCAATGTCTAATAAAAATAATAATTGTAATTTGTAATTGTATAGCGAGTCCGACTCGCACTTGGCCGGTTTTTACCCGACTGCCCGAAGGAGGGTTATGTTTTTTTTATATTTGTCATTGACTGAATTCATAAATTCAGAGTTGATTGTCCTGTTGCGTGTTTTTGCAGAGCGAGCACCGAACGCTGGCGGCTTATGTCCTGGCCGGGATAGTGGACAACTATCCCGCGGGACAGGAGGCGGCGCAACAGGTACTAATTTTTAAAATAAGGTTATAGGCAACTGGGATTCTTTCATCACGCCACGCCTTAGCGAGACGAGCATACAGTTTATTGCAATATTGACGACCGGTTGGCCGAGTGGTTAGAGAACCTGACTACGAAGCTTGAGGTACCGGGTGCGGTCCCCGGCTGCGGCAGATATTTGTATTTTTGTATGAATAAATGATAAGAATGTTTGTTCTCGGGTCTTGGATGTTTAATAAATTGCCAAGAGATGTTAAAGAGACTAAATCGAATATACTTTTTAAAAAAGCGCTTAAACGACACATTTTGAAGGTTTCCTTATTGGCTTGAATGAGTAATATGGTACATATTTGAGTAACTTAATAATAATAATGTCATATTGAGAAAATAATAATAATAATGCGGTTGTTATTAAAGTTGTTGCTAAACGGCAGTTAATTTTGTTTAACTGGCCCTATCGGTTACTATGCTCATTGCTGGAAGCGCATCGATAGCCAATCTACCCTCATGTGTTTTTGTGTACTTTTAGTTTTATATACTTTGTTTTTAACGTACAATATAGTTAAAGTATCCCTCCCTTTTTGTTTATTTATATCAAGCTTAAAAATGTATTTCTCTGTAAGCGATTTTGTAAAAATCTTTTGAGAAATAAATATCTTAAACCATTAAACCATTAATATTTATTTAAGTATGTATTTACCATCAAAACAAAGGCAAACCATCGAACGTCAGTTCGCGCGGCAGTCGCCCGAACGTGCCGCGCGACGAACCAGAGGCCGTATTAATATAAATAATAAATAATAATAAGTTTTTGTATGCGATATCTGTCATTTGATTGCGTTCGCGAGCGTCAGAAACGATAGGCAATACGGCCTCAGTTCATGTCGGTTTTTGATGGCGCGGCAAACGAGTGTCAGTCTGTTGTGCTCGCGCGTTTGGGACGTATTTAATGAGGTTTTCTTGACGGGCGAAATATCACTAGATGGCATCTCGAAAATACAAACTGAGACATGGATGCACAGAAAAACCAGAAAAGCGGTGGCGTAGGGGTTATTATAGCACGCAGCACGGATTGCTGAGGACCTGGGTTCGATTCCCAGCGCTGGTCTCTTTATCCATGTCTCAGTTTGTATTTTCGATATGGTTTCGCGGGATACCCGATAAAGTAACAAAATTGAAGTTGAAATAAAAAATACAAAAAGACTCCAAAAAAACCAATCATAATCAATTTATATATTTTGGATAAATATATAAATGAGCCAATCTCAAGCAAGAGCTTTAGATTGGCTCATTTATATATTTATCCAATCACAAGCGTGATACAAAGGTCAACCGGACCTCACGATAGTGTTTAACGCCATCTAGCGACATTTCACCTGTCCAAAAACCTTCATTGGTACGCGAGTCAAAACAGGTTTGCCCCGATTGAAAAATGTTCGCGCGGCAGTCGCGCGAAATCGACAGGCAGCTTGATAAGTTGGTGTCTTGTTGGGTGCACAGGGCTCGATGATCTCGATATGCCTGGAGCAGCTGGGCGACGGGTCGCCGCTGCTGCGGCAGTGGGCCTGCATCTGCCTGGGCCGGCTGTGGCGCGGCTGCGACGCGGCGCGCTGGGCCGGCGTGCGCGACCTGGCCCACGAGAAGCTGTACCCGCTGCTGAGGGAGCCCCACCCTGAGGTACTTGCGCTATTTGCTTGGCGTCTGCTGCTGGCCGGATCAGCCCGACACACGCGACCAGTCGGAGCCCTCAATATTGCTCAATTTATGAGTTTGCTAGTGCGAGGAGTAATCGCTGCAACCGGTATCATCGCGTTAATTGCTGGGTTTTGTGACTTTTGAGATTGTACTAATGTCTTTTTTTTAATGAACGATGATAGTGACTTTTTTTTGCAGTTTTTCATGTAATTAGCGACATTTGGAACTAATTTCCCATCAACGGGGACATTTTGAAAATTATCTAGCGACTTCCGAAAATATTAAGAGCGTTTATACCTCCTGAGCTGGCAACGTTGCATTTTTGATAGTTTTTCTCGATTATTCCATAAAAATTGAATGAAAATTAAAAATGTGGTCTCATAGAGCTGCTTTTAATATACAAGTTAATGTGTATACTGCAATAATTATTCGTGAGACTTTTATTTTGTTTAAAAACCGTTAATAAACATTTGTTCGTTTTTAAAGAATATAAAAGTCTAATTATTGGAGTAGACACATTAATTTATATATTTAGAACAGTTCTATCAGACCACAATTTTAATTCTATTTTTTTTTTAATAATCGAGAAAAATTAACAAAAATGTAATGTTGCCAGCTCAGCAGGTATAGACGCTTTTAACTGGCAGCGCTAACAACGACGTGTAGTAGTAATATAGCGAGCTAGCGGTAGTAAACGTGTCGTGTGGTGGGCGGGCAGGTGCGCGCGGCGTGCGCGTTCGCGCTGGGCACGTTCGTGGCGGCGGGCGGGTGCTGGCCGCGCACCGAGCACGCCAACGCGCTGGACCAGCAGGTCGGCGCCGAGCTGGCGCGCGCGCTGCCGCACGACGCCTCGCCGCTCGTGCGCGCTGAGATACTGCACGGTAACGAGTAACGACACCACCTCGCACCGACACGCCCGACACCCCACACCCACACCCCACACCCCACACCCCACACCATCACAGTATCACAACATCACACCAATAAATCAATACCATTACATCAACACAACACACCACCATAACGCTAAACTAGTTAATCAACACACCATCTGTTCGATACAGCGCCATCTATAGTTCATCTGCTGAACTAGATAGCTTGCTAATTAATCAAAATGATCGATGCCCGTTGACATTCATGTGTCAACCTCATGATGGTGTGATGTACCTCAGCAGTTACAAAATAAAACACAAAATGTGGTGGCGCTAGTATCGCGCATCAATATAAATAAGGTTTTTAAGTTTGTTTGTCACTGTTCCATTGCAATCGGCTTCGGACTAAAAAGTCCAAAAACCAACCGGTCTCTCATTTCGGGCACCCAACTTTACACCATCACACTATCTATACTATAACTCTATCACAAATAATCCCCATCAGTCCATCACAACATCACATAGCCAACCAATCATCACAATATCACATAATTAACCCAATATCAAAGTGACGTCAGAGCTTAGATCATCAGAGTATCAGTGATTTTTTACTCTTATTTCTGTCATCATAATTTGCACATAAAATATCAATATGTATGTATAAAATGCAGGGTATCTGTAGTGGCTTAAATAAAGCCAAAGTCATCTTTTGCATTTGCGAATTGTTCAATTTATAGCAAATACTGGTTGGAATGTGTTATAAGTGATGGTTTACTTGCGCAGCGCTGCAGTGGCTGGTGCTGATATTCGAGCAGCACTTCATCGCCGTCTACATACAAGAACGGATGAGGAAAAGTGACAGGTCAGTACAGTTATGGTAATGACAATGGCCCAAATACCACAAAAATACCAAGTGCTACAAATCAACATAATGAGGGCTATCGTTTTTTGTCTCACTAGATGGCGCACTGTTGCGTGAGGTTTTTAAGTATGGTTTTGAAAGTCTGTTATTACGGGCGTAGAAACAAAGTTTAGATTAAAATCATATTTAATACACCTTAAAACCGTACCATATAAATATCGAGCATGCCACAGTGTTGCATAGCCCCCGTTTTGTTCGGAATAAGGGAGGACAAAGGTTTCCGAAAGACAAAACTGTGTCAAAACACAGACATTCATTGCCCCGGAACGCATATTTGCCATAATTAATTACAGATATTGCAAAATATTCACAAAATTATTCTAATTCTAAATAAGCCCGCGTAGCTCACCCAAAAACTATGAGATTTGACATTTCGGAGACCTCACGCTACACTAGCGCCTCTAGCGGCGAATTCATACGCGATAGCCCTCATTGTTAACTTTCTCATACGAAAAAGTTACACATACAATTGTAGCTCTTGCAATGTTTGTCGTACAAGGGCCAGGTGTTCCCAAACGTTTTCGGTTCTACAAGCATTGTATTTTGTTACGGCGCCCTTGCAGCTAGGGAGCTAGCGATGGCTAGTCGCACGCTGTAACAACTAACAGCCTTATTCATAAAAAAACCTTAATTGAGGTTTGATCGGTCTGTTACTTAGCAGACTGATTAAGCTTGTTAGACGGTTGTCAAGAAGTATGATTCATAAACGCTTGCTAGCAGTCTGCTAGTTGTTGAGCTGCTGATAGACGGATTAGACGCGTTATGTTGGCCATCTTGACAAGTCAAAGATAAAAAATGGTTTCATCGGTAATCCTACTATCCTACTAATCCTACTAATATTATAAATGCGAAAGTTTGTGAGTGAGTGAGTGAGTGAGTGAGTGAGTGAGTATGTTTGTTACTCTTTCACGCTGAAACGGCTGGACGGATTTGGATGAAATTTGGCGAAAAGTTAGTTTATAACCTGGATTAAAACATAGGATACTTTTTATCCCGGTATTCCCACGGGATAGGGATAAAATCTCGAAATAACAACCTCTGGGCTTAGAGTCATGAAATTTGGTATGTAGGTAGTTGGACGCTTGGAATAACAGATAGGTAATTTTTTGACCCGATATTCCCACGGGATACCTAGGGATAAAATCTTGAAATAACAACCGCAGGGCTTAAAGCCATGAAATTTAGTATGTAGGTAGCTGGACCTTTGGATAAACGCATAAGCTACTTTTTATCCCAATATTCCCCCGGGATAGGGATAAAATCTTGAAATAATAACCGCTGGGCTTAGAGTCATGAAATTTGGTATGTAGGTAACTGGACGTCTGGAATAACACGTAAGGGATTTTTTGACTCGATATTCCCACGGGATACCTAGGGATAAAATCTCGAAATAACAACCACTGGATTTAGAGCCATGAATTTTCGTGTGTAGGTAGCTGGACCTCTGTAATAACACACAGGCTAATTTTTATCCCGATGTTCCCACGGGATAGGGATAAAATCTTGAAATAATAACCGCTGGGCTTAGAGTCATGAAATTTGGTATGTAGGTAGTTGGACGTTTGGAATAACAGATAGGTGACTTTTTGACCCGTTATTCCCACGGGATACCTAGGGATAAAATCTTGAAATAACAACCGCAGGGCTTAAAGCCATGAAATTTAGTATGTAGGTAGCTGGACCTTTGAATAAACGCATAAGCTACTTTTTATCCCGATATTCCCCCGGGATAGGGATAAAATCTTGAAATAATAACCGCTGGGCTTAGAGTCATGAAATTTGGTATGTAGGTAACTGGACGTCTGGAATAACACGTAAGGGATTTTTTGACTCGATATTCCCACGGGATACCTAGGGATAAAATCTCGAAATAACAACCACTGGATTTAGAGCCATGAATTTTGGTGTGTAGGTAGCTGGACCTCTGTAATAACACACAGGCTAATTTTTATTCCGATATTCCCACGGGATAGGGATAAAATCTTGAAATAATAACCGCTGGGCTTAGAGTCATGAAATTTGGTATGTAGGTAGCTAGACGTCTGGAATAACACATAAGCGACTTTTTGACCCGATATTCTCACGGGATACCTAGGGATAAAATCTCGAAATAACAACCACTGGGCTTAGAGCCATAAAATTTGGTATGTAGGTAGCTGGACCTCTGGAATAACACATAATCTATTTTTTACCCCGTATTCCCACGGGATAGGGATAAAATCTTGAAATATTAACCGCTGAGCTTAGAGTCATGAAATTTGGTATGTAGGAAGCTGGATGTCTAGAAAAACACATAGACGACTTTTTGACCCGATATTACCACGGGATACCTAGGAATAAAATGTCGAAATAACAACCGCTAGGCTTAGAGGCATGAAAATGTTCGCTACTTTTTATCCCGATATTCCCCCGGTATAGTTTTGTAACTAAGGGACCCCATACATCCCTGTATTATTATTATTTTTATTATTACGTATTTTTTCCTTTAATTGTATACTGTAGTTTAATAGTGTAAAAGTGCCCATTGCGGCCTATTTACTGAATAAATGATTTGAATTTGAATTTTGCATTTGAATTTGGATAGGGAAAAATTTTGAAACTTCAGCACTGGGTTTAGAGTCTTGAATTTTGTACAGTCATTCACAACACAACCTCAATGAAGACCACGATATAAATATTGGAAATTTCCAGGGGAATTTTTAAAATCCCGAAAATTTAAATTGCAGCTACCACACCGAATAGTTTACGCGTGCGAAGCCGCGGGTAAAAGCTAGTTTAAAAATAATAATTACAGCAGTGACAGCAAATTAGCAGGAAATAAAATAAAAAGCGAGATGTATGTTTTCCCGCCATTTCCGATCCGCATATTTATGTTTAAGTGCAAAAAGTCGTAATTATGTTAATTATCCTAATTTTATTTTTTTCATATTTATTCTTAGTAAAGGAGTAAAGTAGCAGTAATAAATATCTAATTTAGAGGATTTTTAAATACAAATTCCTCAAAATTATTTTTCCTGGATTTTTTTTATCTTTGCGTAACCCTCTTTTCACTAAAAATATCTTCGGTATGGTTTTTTGCTCTTGTCAAATTCAGCTGTTCAAACTTGTGGCGGCCATTTTGGGACTTAGCAGGGAGATAAAGGAGGGTCTACGGTCCTCTAACTTTAGCAGAGCCTTGATCGACTGATTAGCGCTAACAGACGTTTATGAATCATGTTTTTTAGCATCGGGCCTTCAGGAGCCTTCAAGGAGACTCTAACTTTTTATGAATAAGGCTGTAAATGTTTACGGGATTGCCTACGTTTCCGAGTTGAGACGCCGTGGAACCCTCGTGTTACATATTGTTTTGTTTGTGTCAGGGAGTCGTTGCACGGCGGGACGGGCCCGGTGGACCACGGGCAGGACGCGCTGGTGGCGGGCGGCCGCGCCGGCGACGCCTCCGCGCGCAAGCCGCAGGCGCAGCAGCTGCCCACCATCGGTCAGTGCGCACACACACACAGGCGTACTCTCACGCGCACACACTCACGCTCACATGCAGTCAAGTGCAAAGATATCGACACGGCCAAAGTTAGAAAAATATGTATACACGGCCTTAATGTTAAGTGCATAAAGTCGTGTATACATATTTTTGTCACTTTGGCCGTGTCGATATCTTTGCCCTTGACTGTAAATATAATGTACTTAACAATGCACAGACATAATGTCACATTGGTCTGTTTTATGAAATTACAATATAACTGTGTAAGTATGTATACGCTGAAAGTATGTATACGCTGAAAACGAAAAGGATGCAAATTTTCCGTATCTATGTTAAAATCCAATTGTCTTGCAAACTAAAAAACAATTAAAAAAAGGCTTGAAAAGGCTAATCAAATTAAACTAATTGACAGAAACCTACTGTGCTTCACAAACCGCGGTTGAATATAATACGCGGTTGGTATATTTTTAAACTAATTATTGTAATTTTTTAATAAGTCTTAACTATGAGTATTTTCAGTAGCTTGCCCGCGCCTCCGCCGACAACACTTCCAGAAATGTATGTATAGTGGATTTGTTCGGGATTTTGTTTTCGGAATACGACTAGTCGCGGGATCGCGGTGGATGCGAAAAGCACAAGACCGGTCTGAGTGGAGAGCCTTGGGGGAGGCCTATGTCCAGCAGTGGACGTCTTTCGGCTGATATGATGATGATGATGAATACGACTAGTTTCCACTTTTCGCCACTTCTGTGTATTTTAAAACTATTATAGATAGTATTGTGTACAATCGTTGTATAGGGTTTTACGCGTCAGAGTAGCGTGAGTATGCCACGAGGCTACGTCAAGGATTTCTAACCTAACTCAAATGGAAACAAGGGATCCTTATACTCGTAGAACCAGACCTTTTTTCGGGAACGCTTGGAGGTACAAGTTGAAAGTAATACTTCAGGTCTGAAGTCTCTTGAAGCTGTGCAAAAATTAAGTTCCTTAGTTCACGCGATCAAAAACTGCCACCTTTTGAAACTATTCTCATGCAATATAACCGTGGCAATCAAAACCTATATGGTTTGTGCCGTTAAGATATAATTGTAAACGTTGGCAAGAAATGTGTTTCACAGCACAAGTAAAGGAGAGAATTGAAAAATCTGTTTCGAAAAAAATATCATACATTTTCATGAAATACAAATTTATTTTTAAATTGCTTTTAGCGGCCCTTTTAGAGGCCGATTTAAATTGTGTTGATTTCGACAGCTGTTCCAAATTTAAAACTCATTAAAATACAGTCAACGTCATAAATAAGTGATCATTTCTGTACCTTGTCGCTTTCAGTCGTTACACAATTTCGTATGGCTCTTCAAACATGACGTTAAAGTGATCATTTATTTATGACGGTTCCTGTACTGTGTTGTTATTACCACAGTCTACTGCGGCGACATATCGAAAACTCTTTCTCGGTAATTGCGTTTTCTGCATCCTGTGGAAAATATTTGTAATAAATGAAATTGGTTAACAATATGGTTACAAATGTTACATTATGGTTTGGTTGTGTGTGTTGTTGCGAAACGCATACGACGGTTATAATATATGCATGAAGCTGTGGTGACGTAGTGGTTTCACCTGTGGTCTCTCGAGCATATAGGCTGGGATGATGAAGACTGGATATACAGGGTGCGAAAAATCAATGGGCCCTGAAGGGCAACTGCCTTAAATCCTTTAGTTAGCTAATTGTACTGAAACATTCCTTTATTTTTAGAATGAAATAAAACTGCATTCACAGATTCGCTTCGCTTGTCTCACCCGGGAATCGAACCAACTAAAAATTAAAAAAATAAACACTCGCTATTTTAGTATACAAATCGATAGGATTATTGTTCAGGATAATAATCCTATTGATCGCATAACAAAATAGCGAGTTTTAATTTTTTATTTTTTTTTGGTTCGATTCCCGGGTGAGACAAGCGAAGTTTAGAAGATATTTGAATGCAGTTTTGTTTAATTTAAATATAAAGGAATTCCTTTCAGTACAATCAGCTACCTAAAGGATTTAAGGTAGTTGCCCTCCAGGGCGCATTGATTGTGTCCACCGTGTACATGTATGTCGCGTGGCGTGTGCAGGGTTCGGGTCGGTGTACATGAAGCTGTGGACGACGCTGCTGGGCATGTCGCGCGAGCCGCACCCGCAGGTCGCGCAGATGGCCGGTGACATCATCGGCTATATATCCAACCAGGTGACTCGCCGGCGCCGCGCGCACCCGCTCGCTCCTGCCTAAAATACCACGTACCAAAAATACTCACATTTTTGAAAATACTACATTACCTATTTATTACATTCCCATTATATCGGATGTCCAAAATAAGAGATTTCACCAATAAAAATCTTCAATTTTGTTATGTGGTCCAAGGAGAATCTGGTAAGCTAGAATTTGATGACTATGTAATTTTGAAAACTATGGTATTTTGGTACCCGTGTGGTGTCGGGTTAGGTAGGATCACACCTCTCCATTTCTTCCGTGGATGTCGTAAGAGGCGACAAAGGATATAGGTTCAGGTATACCGTAGGCGACAGGCTACCAACCTGTCACTATTGTACCGTTTTTGTCAAACTTTAAATCTAAGATGGCTAAAAGTGAGTGATGGTATTTTTAAGCATGAATGCACCCACCTGCTGACTAGGGTGACACTACACGGCCCGGATAATACCGACCCGATTTTTCGTGTACACGCCCATAGAAACTCATGTCAATTTGAGTTTGAGGTATTTCCATGTTGGTATTGTCCGGGCCGGTAAATAGTATCTCCCGCTGACGACATTTTCTTAAAAGAAATAATACTTATTTTTCCACTTTGCTTTAAATGATTTGGATCTTTTATTTTGTACGAGAACTGATTATTAAGGAATCACTACGGCACGGCAGATGTGCTTCGAAAATTACGGTGTCTAATATTTCTTATTTTTTATTCGACTGGATGGAAAACTAGCAAGTCTCCTGATGGTAAGAGATCACCACCTCTCATAGACACCTGCAACACCAGGGGTTTGCAGATGCATTGCCAACCTAGAGGCCTAAGATGGGTTACCTCAAGTGCCAGTAATTTCACCGGCTGTCTTACTCTCCACGCTGAAACACAACAGTACTGTCGCGTCATGGATCATTGCCCACCTGCCGTGTGAGCGTGTGGAACTGTAATGGCGCAGTCGGTAGGATGACCAGTATTGATGTTGGGATCCGTATCGACTCTCATAATTGTCGCAATTCATAGTGTAATGTTTGATAAGTCTTTTTCCCTGAATTCATTAAATTATTCAGAAATGTTATAAATCAAACCTGACTTAATCTCTACAAGATAACTATTTAATAATTTCAAAAAAATAAATAATGTTTCGACGGGAAAAAATTATGAATAACAAAAATTATGACAATAATACCATTATGAGTTGCGAAAATTATGAGAGTAGATGTGTACCGTTGATGTTGAACGATAACTTGCGTGCCGGCAGCTGGACAACGTGGGGCGCGAGATCGAGGGTCGCGCGCTGGCGCAGGGCGCGTGCGGGGCGGGCGGCGCGGGCGGCTCGGCCTCGCTGCCGCCGTCGCCCAACCTGCGCGCCGCCGCCGGCCCGCTCAGCCCGAGGGACCACACGCGCACGCTGCCGCACCCGCCGCACTGTGAGTACCGCCACCGCCGCGCAGACACTTCCAGAGGGCAACGTGCTGCATTTGCCCTTGACCTTGACCTTGCTTATTAATGAGGGCTATCGCGTATGAATTCGCCGCTAGAGGCGCTAGTGTAGCGTGAGGTCTCCGAAATGTCAAATCTCATAGTTTTTGGGGGAGCTACGCGAGTTTATTGTAATTAGAATAATTTTGTGAATATTTTGCAATATCTGAAATTAATTATGGCAAATATCCGGGGCAATGAATGTCTGTGTTTTGAGACAGTTTTGTTTTTCGGCAACCTTTGTCCTCCCTTTTTTCCGAACAAAACGGGGACTATGCAACACTGTGGCATGCTCGATATTTTTATGGTACGGTTTTAAGGTGTATTAAATATGATTTTAATCTAAACTTTGTTTTCACGCCCGTAATAACAGACTTTGAAAGCCATACTTAAAAACCTCACGCAACAGTGCGCCATCTAGTGAGACAAAAAACGATAGCCCTCATTAGTACTCAGGCGCAGCGCTGAGCCTGTACTACGAAGTGCGTTCGTATGTTGTCCCGCTCACGCTAATATCATTTAGTACAAGAGTGAGAGGGACGGTGCCATACGAACTTCGACCCCTCTGATACGGGCGTGTGTTGCAGACAAGCGGCGCGGGCGCAGCGGGCTGCCCAGTACCATCTCCGAGGACTCAATGGCAAGCCGCGAGCGCGACTCCACCTCGTCCACATCTAGTAAGTTTGGACTAAATATTAAAACACGCTGCTGCAAAAATACAGAATTTATACCTATTTCATTTTACGGATGAAAATGTGTTTGATGTCTGTCAAGGACCGGTGGTAGATGGTCAAAGGCAGTTACGGGGCACAGGCAGATTACTTTCTGCTTCAACTAAATACTCAATAAAAGTAATACAAACAGTGCTAAGCGAAATAGCTGCATTTCTCCCTGTGTATCTAACTAGTGTAAAACTATGCAAGTTAAAAGGGAAAGAAAATAGTATAACTATAATCAAGCAGTTACTAAAGTATCTCAAACAAACACGGAGCCACCCTGCGCCCTGCTCTACATTTTAAAATTGAACTCGAAATCAAGCAACGAGCAACCGCCTTGCTTCTGTAAGCTGCACCATTAGTAGTTATTTCGCTTTGTCTAAGCATGTGTATTGCTGCAGGTCAACAATCCAAGAAGCCAATAGTGAACACGCAGTTCGTGGAGTGGGCGTCGGCGGCATTCGCGCGCGCTGACGCTGACGCGGCCGGGGGGGACGCGGGGGACGCGGGGGAGCAGGACTGCGAGAGCCGCGCGCACCACGCCCGGGTGTGGCGCTACCAGCGGAACCGGAGCCTGCGAGAGGAGGCCAGAGGTCAGTCGCGGCCGGGGGGACGCGGGGGACGCGGGGGAGCAGGACTGCGAGAGCCGCGCGCACACGCCCGGGTGTGGCGCTACCAGCGGAACCGGAGCCTGCGAGAGGAGGCCAGAGGTCAGTCGCGGCCGGGGGGACGCGGGGGCGGGGGAGCAGGACTGCGAGAGCCGCGCGCACCACGCCCGGGTGTGGCGCTACCAGCGGAACCGGAGCCTGCGAGAGGAGGCCAGAGGTCAGTCGCGGCCGGGGGGGGGGCGCGGGGGACGCGGGGGAGCAGGACTGCGAGAGCCGCGCGCACCACGCCCGGGTGTGGCGCTACCAGCGGAACCGGAGCCTGCGAGAGGAGGCCAGAGGTCAGTCGCGGCCGGGGGGGGGGGGGGACGCGGGGGAGCAGGACTGCGAGAGCCGCGCGCACCACGCCCGGGTGTGGCGCTACCAGCGGAACCGGAGCCTGCGAGAGGAGGCCAGAGGTCAGTCGCGGCCCGGGGGGGGCGCGGGGGACGCGGGGGAGCAGGACTGCGAGAGCCGCGCGCACCACGCCCGGGTGTGGCGCTACCAGCGGAACCGGAGCCTGCGAGAGGAGGCCAGAGGTCAGTCGCGGCCGGGGGGGGGGCGCGGGGACGCGGGGGAGCAGGACTGCGAGAGCCGCGCGCACCACGCCCGGGTGTGGCGCTACCAGCGGAACCGGAGCCTGCGAGAGGAGGCCAGAGGTCAGTCGCGGCCGGGGGGGGGGGCGGGGACGCGGGGAGCAGGACTGCGAGAGCCGCGCGCACCACGCCCGGTGTGGCGCTACCAGCGGAACCGGAGCCTGCGAGAGGAGGCCAGAGGTCAGTCGCGGCCGGGGGGGGGGGGGGGGACGCGGGGGAGCAGGACTGCGAGAGCCGCGCGCACCACGCCCGGGTGTGGCGCTACCAGCGGAACCGGAGCCTGCGAGAGGAGGCCAGAGGTCAGTCGCGGCCGGGGGGGGGGCGCGGGGACGCGGGGGAGCAGGACTGCGAGAGCCGCGCGCACCACGCCCGGGTGTGGCGCTACCAGCGGAACCGGAGCCTGCGAGAGGAGGCCAGAGGTCAGTCGCGGCCGGGGGGGGGGGCGCGGGGACGCGGGGAGCAGGACTGCGAGAGCCGCGCGCACCACGCCCGGGTGTGGCGCTACCAGCGGAACCGGAGCCTGCGAGAGGAGGCCAGAGGTCAGTCGCGGCCGGGGGGGGGGGGGGGGACGCGGGGGAGCAGGACTGCGAGAGCCGCGCGCACCACGCCCGGGTGTGGCGCTACCAGCGGAACCGGAGCCTGCGAGAGGAGGCCAGAGGTCAGTCGCGGCCGGGGGGGGGGCGCGGGGGACGCGGGGAGCAGGACTGCGAGAGCCGCGCGCACCACGCCCGGTGTGGCGCTACCAGCGGAACCGGAGCCTGCGAGAGGAGGCCAGAGGTCAGTCGCGGCCGGGGGGGGGGGGGGACGCGGGGGAGCAGGACTGCGAGAGCCGCGCGCACCACGCCCGGGTGTGGCGCTACCAGCGGAACCGGAGCCTGCGAGAGGAGGCCAGAGGTCAGTCGCGGCCGGGGGGGGGCGCGGGGGACGCGGGGGAGCAGGACTGCGAGAGCCGAGCGCACCACGCCCGGGTGTGGCGCTACCAGCGGAACCGGAGCCTGCGAGAGGAGGCCAGAGGTCAGTCGCGGCCGGGGGGGGGGCGCGGGGGACGCGGGGGAGCAGGACTGCGAGAGCCGCGTGCACCACGCCCGGGTGTGGCGCTACCAGCGGAACCGGAGCCTGCGAGAGGAGGCCAGAGGTCAGTCGCGGCCGGGGGGGGGGGGGGTTCGAGACTGTGTCCACCCGTAACACCCGGGCTTCCATTTGGGATTTCTAACGCAACACATCCATACAAATCTATGGACTATAATATACGAACAGTAGTTTCCCGTTCGAACTTTTCTCTGGTTCGGAATGTGGCCTGTGTGTATGTACAGAATGGAAATAAACGTATAATGTGTGTGATGTATTTACGGAATTCTGATTCGGTATAACGAGTGTACACCTATGTGGCGGCCCTAAATAAGGCAGTGTCTTCCGCAGCGCTGGTGTCCCTGCGCGGCGCGCGCCTGGAGACGCAGGCGTTCCACTCGCGCTGCGCGCTGCCCCCCGCCGTCGTGCTGTTCCACCCCTACGACCAGCACATCGCGCTCGCCTCCAAGGACAATTTCGGGTACGTACCCTGCCCAAACGGGACCCCACGCGGTCGTTCAAATCCAACTCTGCGCCAAAAATTGCTCCCACCTGACCTTAACTGAACCTTTTCTCATCTATGTCTTCGCGCTACTCATTGTAATGACGGTTTGACATTTCCGTCACGCTTGTGATTGGAAGACTGAAACGTCAAACGGATCTCACGATATTAACGCCTTGTAGCGATTTTCGCCTGTCTGCGAGTTTCGCTTGCCCCAGTAATTTGTTTTGAAAAAAAAAATACTTTCTGTCAAGTTCTTGCGGGGCATTCTTCTTGGCAACGATGGTCTTTCCAAACGCGCTGGTAGTATAAAAAGAAAAGTAGACCGAAGTGGAGGATAGCGGCTGGCTTGTTTGTGGAAAAAATTAACTGCACTTTGGTGATAGGTATATTATATCGTTGTGTGTGTTTGCAGCATCTGGGACTGGGGCACGGCGGCCAAGCTGTGCGTGGGGTCGTGGCGCAAGGCGTGGGGCCGCGTCACCGCGCTCGCCTACCTCAACGCGCACGAGCGCGCGCTGCTGGCAGTGGCCTCGCACGCCGGACACCTGGCCGTGTACAGGTACTGTGCGGGGGGTCGCGGCGCAAGGCGTGGGGCCGCGTCACCGCGCTCGCCTACCTCAACGCGCACGAGCGCGCGCTGCTGGCAGTGGCCTCGCACGCCGGACACCTGGCCGTGTACAGGTACTGTGCGGGGGGTCGTGGCGCAAGGCGTGGGGCCGCGTCACCGCGCTCGCCTACCTCAACGCGCACGAGCGCGCGCTGCTGGCAGTGGCCTCGCACGCCGGACACCTGGCCGTGTACAGGTACTGTGCGGGGGGTCGCGGCGCAAGGCGTGGGCCGCGTCACCGCGCTCGCCTACCTCAACGCGCACGAGCGCGCGCTGCTGGCAGTGGCCTCGCACGCCGGACACCTGGCCGTGTACAGGTACTGTGCGGGGGGTCGTGGCGCAAGGCGTGACCTTCAAAAGAAAAGAAAAGAAAGAAGATTGATTTAGATTAGATTTTTTGAAGAGAGATACATTATGAAAGGTCATTGTACGAAATTCATTGTTCTTCCTGCTCCGCGATCAGACTTTAGTAGCGGGCGCAACCGAGTATTGAACACCATTGATACAGGTAATATTTCACTAATATAAAGGCTTATTGTGTATTACGTTGTGTCGGCAGGCCGTCGGGCAGCAGCATGGAGCCTGCGCTGGTGTCTGCGTGGCGCGCGCTGGACGTGCGCCCCGCGCCGCACTACCGCCCGCCGCCCGCGCAGCCCATATACAGTGAGCTAAATATATGTTCAAATGTCTCTGTTGGCTTCCTCTTCAACACAGACTTTATGCTAATTTCTGCAGAGATTTGCACCCTCTGATTATACTCATTGGTAGCCAACTTTATTGAACCTAAGATCTACTGTTTGGTGACTAGACGTGCGGTTTCGCTATTACGTGATCAGTGAATAGATCATTATTTGATTTCAAAATTGTACATTACGATTTAACTGGAAAACGTTGAAAAATAAAAACAGATTAGGAATGTTGTGTTGCGGGAGGGAATGCTTTTACAGGAAAACTGTGAAATTAAGCACAGAATCGGAAAAAATAATTTCTGAGGACAGATAAGTGATCTATCTATTGAAAACAGCTGTATCTGTCGCTATAGCAGAGCAGTATATGCTCTATAAAGGAGCGGCCACACCGCTGCTTAAAAAACGGAATCGCAGGGACGTGCTGTAAACGTCAGGACTTTACCGAACAAAACTCGTGACGTTTACGGCACGTCACTGCGATTCCACACCGTTTGCGTATTTTGAGCAGCGGTGTGGAGGGCAAGCGATAAAAACGGTGCGCATACGGTGCGTCACTGCGATTCCGCACCGTCACCGTTTTTTAAGCAGCGGTGTGGCCGCTCCTTTAAGGTGTGTCATACTGCCACACATTTCATAAAGATGGCGCTCGGCTGTAAAAGGTTTCGCAAATTACAAATATTGGCTGTCTCGAGAACACATGAACAACTTGCGCTACTGTTATCTATAGTTATCGAGTGACTATTATGTGCCTGACAACGTGTCTTTAAAGTTGTCTTGTGGTTCTCGCAACATTACAACGCTCTTCTGATGAGCTTAGAAACGAGTGGTTCTGTTGTATGTTTTTCTCTAAACATTTCAGCCATTTTGAACATGAAACTACCGTGAGACTCACTCATATTAAATATAATGACCCGGATAACTCACGTCTTAAATCGAGTTAGTCGCGGGTAGTTGTGTGCCGGTGTCAGTTTCGTCGGGTAGTCGCGCGAGCAGAGCGGCGGCGCGCAGTGCGCGTGTTGCAGCAGCCGCTGAGTCGCGTTGCTCCGAAGACGAAGGGCTACGGATTAGCCCGAAACATGTCGAGCTAAACTCGATTTAAGACGTGAGTTATCCGGGTCATTATATTTAATATATTTCAGCCATTACTAATAATTTCGCAATCCATTGTTTGTGTTGAATTTGTTAGTGTCCACCATTTTTCTGGCAGATATTAAACACGCATGTGATTCATCATCATTTGCTATTTGCATTGTCATGATTTCATTTTTTGGATAGGGCAAAACAGTTAAAAATCCTGTGTTTTTTTATCGGTGACCTGTCGTTTTGCCGAGTTTCATTACGCAGATTTTCGTTTCGCAGACAACTGTTGGCAGATTTTTCTTTGGTCGAGCAACGTTTGGTATAATTTCGTTACGCCTATTATTCGTTTCGCCGAGTAGTCGGTAGGAAGAATAGCGATAAGCAGATTTACGTTTAGTAGATTGTTTGTTTCGTAATTGTTTCAGTTAACCGAACAACTGTTCGTCGAGACACGATAAGCAGAGTTATCACATGGCATTCATATTGTTAAGTAGATTTAATGTTCAGTCGATTTTTGTTTCGTAATCTGCGAAGATAAAATCGGCCAAACGACAGGTAGGATTTTACTGAGTTGACTATATAAATATACTAGCTTTTATCAAAATGAAGTTAGGTGCGACGACGAGCGTTAGCGAGGAGGAGTGTTAGGTAGAATTGCGACCAACAACGCACGAGCCGAGCGAGCGAAGCGAGCGTGCCGCGGTAGCGGCCGGCGAAGTGCCAGAACCGAACTGCTAGCATCGCGACTTGGTTTGTTTAAACTCCAATGTAAAATAAATACAAATGATGGTCAAAAATACGTTTATTACTTGCGTTATACGTTTGAAACTTGTGAGGGTACATAAAAAAATCATAAAGAATGCGCGGTCAGCACGGCGTGTAAAAATGCTAATAAGGCCATAGTGTAATCCACACATATTCACGGTATTGAATACCGGTCCCCATGCGAAACGAAAAGATGCGAAAAGTTGATATGCGCACTGAATAATAGTTCAACCGTAACAAAAGCGAAAGGTTGTTCGACCAAATGTGCAAAATGTGTAGTGATTAATAGGCTAAACGAATTTCTGTAAATAGTTGTTCGGCTTACTGACTCATATGCCAAGTAAATAGTCTGCTAAAGGTTGAGTTACGAAAAGTTAGTCTGCGAAACAATACATCTGCGTACAAATTCATCGGCGTACCGTTACTCGGCGAAACGTTGTCTGCCAATCAATAATCTGCCTAAAAATAGTCGGCGAATCATTAGGTAACCTTTTTTATCAGATACCAGAATGCATTTAATATTATAAATGCGAAAGTTAGTAAGTTTGTTTCTTTGTAACTTCATCACGTCTAAACCGCGGAACCGATTTAGATGAAATCCGGTGTACACATAGTTTGATTCCCGGGGAAGGACATAGAATAGTTTTTATCCCGAAAAATTGCATATCTACCGCGGGATAGCGATAAATGAATTATACATGGACGGAGTCGCGGGCAACAGGCTAGTATAGTAATAAATTATAGTAAAGCGAAGCCTACCAACGCCCTGTTGCGACTACCTGTCCCCCCCCCCCCCCCCCCATGGTGGCGCTAAGCGCAGTGCGTGCGCAGGTCTGGCGCAGCTGGTGTCGGAGCAGTTCCTGTCGAGCGAGGAGCGCGCCGCCGCGCCGCAGGCCAACCGTGAGTCACCATCATCAGTAGACCCCGTTGCCAAGGGGACAGTTTGATGGCTACCTAACGTTACTGACAATACAAATTATCCAAGTCTCGACGTTGTCTGTTGTAGCTACGCATGGGAACTCCAAAATTTATCTCAAAACTCAATTCAAATAAAGTTTTATCAGCCAAATATGTGGTCTACCACCCTAAAGATGATAATCGTTTGCATGTCATAAAACAATAATGCCAATAGACGTGTCTGTCAACTTGAAAGTTCGACTTTAGCGACATATTTATTTGATAGGGACTTGTTCAAAAATTGATAGACCACATATTTGGCTGATGGTACCCTCCAAACTGCTCGCTTGATGACGAGGTGTACTCATCAGCGCATCGCTTCGGGCCCGCCTTGGGATGATTGTGCAGTCACGGCTTTTCATACAAACGGTGATGTCGGGTTCCACCATAAAGGAATAATTGAGACCATAATGCCAGGCCGCTAAGAAGTCCTGCCACATTGTACAACTATTTATTTATTTACTTATAAAAAAATAAAGATCCTGATTATTGTTAATGTTAACCATTGAAAAAAAATGCTATACAAAAAATCACTGATATCAAATTGGTGGTAACAGGCGGGAATAACCTTTGAAAATCACAGATCCAGTAAAAATTACTGTAAACATTTTTTTCCTTTGCCTTTATAAATTAATTAGTACGGAATCATTGTGCGTGAGTCCAATGAGGGCTATCGCGTATGAATTCGCCACTAGAGGCGCTAGTGTAGCGTGAGGTCTCCGAAATGTCAAATCTCATAGTTTTTGGGTGAGCTACGCAGGTTTATTTATGATTAGAATAATTTTGTGAATATTTTGCAATATCTGAAATTAATTATGGCAAATATGCGTTCCGGGGCAATGAATGTCTGTGTTTTGAGACAGTTTTGTCTTTCGGAAACCTTTGTCCTCCCTTTTTTCCGAACAAAACGGGGACTATGCAACACTGGCATGCTCGATATTTTTATGGTACGGTTTTAAGGTGTATTAAATATGATTTTAATCTAAACTTTGTTTTCACGCCCGTAATAACAGACTTTGAAAGCCATACTTAAAAACCTCACGCAACAGTGCGCCATCTAGTGAGACAAAAAACGATAGCCCTCATTCGAACTTGGCCGGTTTTATTTGCTGGGGTCGCTCAGCGAAGCTGTCTTCTCAGAGAAGCCACGCACACCGCTAAAGCTACGTCTCACAGGGATGAACACTGAGGCGGCCACATGCACGCTCGTCGCTCGTTTGCAGCGATAAATCTGACCCCATTTTGAATGTGATTTTGAGTTTCCCGCGACTCAAAAAAGTAGCGTCAAGTCGCCGCGTCGAGCAGCAGCGACAAGATGGCTGCTTGCAGGAATGATCTTGGTCTTGGAAGCTGATTTCTTAATCTCATTTAGTAGCAGTCGTGCGTGGCAGTGGTACAAATAAAAGAAATTGGAGTGAATGAAAAAGATAAATAACAGTGTTTTTTCCGAAATTGAAGAGTTTTTTTTTCCAGCGATAACGCTCAACATTTTCAGCTTTTTCTCCTATATGTCACGTGACCAATTTGACGCTGGAAACGAGAGTCGAGCGACTTGCTTGTGGCCGCGCCTTAACACTTGCAACATCTTGTGCCAATGCTTTGCATGCGCTTGTGTGAATACTCTTCGTAGCGCTCATCTCAGACATGCATGCCTAGTTCAATACCTAGTTGCGACGTGAGCCTTCTAGCACATTCAGTGCCAAGAAGCCGACAGTCTGATGGGCTACTACGAAACTCGCAAATCGAAGTTCGTATCGCACCGTCCCTTTCACTCGCGTATTAAATGACATAAGCGTCAGCGGGACGGCAACATGTGAAGTTCGAGTTTTGCACTTCGTGGTATAGCCACTGGTTCGGTTCGGTCACAAAACACAGATAGTTCAGAAATCAATCTCCATACAAGTGCGCTCGAGCAACGCACACATAGACACTGCTCACGGACGCTATATCTCGGACCGGTTGGGACCAGTGCGAGCGCGAGTGCCATCCGCTTGAGACGCGCGTCTGTGAACTTTTTTGTGCAATAATGGAGCAACAAAAAAAAGTTATTATAACTGTTCAGTGGACGGTTGTTTCCTTAAATTAAATAATCGTGAATTCCGCCAAGATATTTTCTGTGACAAATTTATAATATAACAATGACATTAAAATTTAAATATTTTAGTTATTAATTTATATTTCCATTCTTCCCCTTTTATTCTCAACAATAAATCAAACAACTAGATAAGAGTGCCACTACCAGTGTCTAGTTTCTTGGTGCATAAGCCATAGTTGACAACCTTAGAGCGACCGCCGAGCGTAGGTATGAAAAGTGAAGTACATACAGGAGATTGACTTCTGAACTATGTGTGTTTTGTGGTTCGGTTACGAGCGTAGCGTTATATTGTGGTCGCGACTGCTAGGCCGTACATGAACTGACTGACTGTATTCTGAGTGTCTTCTATCACGCCGCATATGTGCGCCTTTATTATAATTCACCTTCATTAATTCACCTTTATTAAACGATAGAAGTAGATAAATTGCAAAGTAGTTTCTGGACCGATTAGTGTCAATGTTGAATTGAATTTATTTAACACAATAACAGGCGCAGAGTAAGAACCAAGACGTCCTTTGTTAAATGACAACGAACTAGAGATTAATCCGTAATATTAGAATGTATTCAGCGTCTAGTTTTATACAAACAAATAGTAACCAGATGTTGGTTTTGTGGTGTGAAGCCAGATTTCAATCAATTTCAGGTTTAGCATAAACTACCAGGTCGATATTGGGCATTTCTATCTATCTTATACCCTGAGTTTATCTCTCCGATTTCAACTAAATTTGGGAGGACACATGATTCCGAGCTGGAAAACCAGGGTCTGCAGATGTCCAAAATATTGTATGAATGTGTCCGTTTTGTTACGAAAAAATTCGTGCTAGATAGATAAAAATGCCTAATTAATATTTTTTTTCGAGCAGCAATGTATTGCGTACAATAATTCACACGAAAGAGAAGCGGAACTGTGACAGTTGCCACGGCAGCAAGTGCGACATTTCGAATAAAAAAATACATCGCGTGCTAATTTATCTCATAAGAAAAAAAAGTCGTCAGTTTTAAACAAATTATAATTATGAAAGTTCATTTATTACTGATTACACTTAAAGTTTGCAGTTGTAATGAACTCTTAGTGTAAAGGCGGCATGAGTTCTCGCGTATATTATTCGTCGCATGCGTCGTTATTGTATAAAGTGTTGTAGTGGGGAGATGCAAGTGTGGTTGTTGTCAGACGTGCTGGGCGGGGCGGGAGCGGGCGGGGCGGGCGCGGGCGCGGGCGGGTACAGCGCGCCGCCGCCCACGCTGCTGCGCTGGTGCGCGCGCCGCCGCCACCTCGCGCTGGCCGGCCTGGCCGGCTCCGTGCGCGTCTGGGACGCTCACACAGAGCTGCTGCACGCGGACATACCCACAGGTGAGACCCCCACCCGGCCTCGTGGCCATGGGGCGGCCAGCGGCCAGCGGCCAAGGGGGACAACAATATCGGCACACGTACTCTAATATTACGAGTACCAGATTTTATTTACAGTGCTTTCATTCTAGCATGGTGCCGGTGACAGCTGTCAATAACAGACAAGAATGTTAAATTGTCGAAACTTGAGTCGATAAAAGGAATAATTTAAAATCATAATCATGATTAATGTCATTATTAATCAGATTATTACGTTAATTTTGATGAGAATATAAATGAAATTCTAGGTTGGAATATTATTTATCACTTAAGAAAGAGTTAACAAGAATTTAATTTATCAGCCACTATGGAACCATTTCACAGTAAACGACGTAGTTCCTTTGAAAAGGTTCCATGGTGGCTCCTGAATTAAAGTCCTTGTCCGTACATAATTCAGCTGGTTCAACATGCGGTCTGAATGTGTCACCAGAGTGCGAGAGCGCGGCGACGGCGCTGTGGCGGGGCTCGGAGTGGGAGGGTGCGGGGGCCGGCGCGGGCGGCGCGGGGGACGGCGGGCCGTGGTCGCTGGTGGCGGGGTTCGCGGACGGGTCGCTGCGCGCGTGGGACGAGCGCGCGCCCGGCGCGCAGGCCGCGCTGCACCACCACCGCGCGCCCGTGCTGTGCTGCGCGCCGCGACACGCCAGGCACAAGCTGGTCACCGGCTGGTCAGTAGTGGGGGGGGGGGTCGCTGGTGGCGGGGGTCGCGGACGGGTCGCTGCGCGCGTGGGACGAGCGCGCGCCCGGCGCGCAGGCCGCGCTGCACCACCACCGCGCGCCCGTGCTGTGCTGCGCGCCGCGACACGCCAGGCACAAGCTGGTCACCGGCTGGTCAGTAGTGGGGGGGGGGGTCGCTGGTGGCGGGGGTCGCGGACGGGTCGCTGCGCGCGTGGGACGAGCGCGCGCCCGGCGCGCAGGCCGCGCTGCACCACCACCGCGCGCCCGTGCTGTGCTGCGCGCCGCGACACGCCAGGCACAAGCTGGTCACCGGCTGGTCAGTAGTGGGGGGGGGGGTCGCTGGTGGCGGGGGTCGCGGACGGGTCGCTGCGCGCGTGGGACGAGCGCGCGCCCGGCGCGCAGGCCGCGCTGCACCACCACCGCGCGCCCGTGCTGTGCTGCGCGCCGCGACACGCCAGGCACAAGCTGGTCACCGGCTGGTCAGTAGTGGGGGGGGGGGTCGCTGGTGGCGGGGGTCGCGGACGGGTCGCTGCGCGCGTGGGACGAGCGCGCGCCCGGCGCGCAGGCCGCGCTGCACCACCACCGCGCGCCGTGCTGTGCTGCGCGCCGCGACACGCCAGGCACAAGCTGGTCACCGGCTGGTCAGTAGGGGGGGGGGGGGGGTCGCTGGTGGCGGGGGTCGCGGACGGGTCGCTGCGCGCGGGGACGAGCGCGCGCCCGGCGCGCAGGCCGCGCTGCACCACCACCGCGCGCCGTGCTGTGCTGCGCGCCGCGACACGCCAGGCACAAGCTGGTCACCGGCTGGTCAGTAGTGGGGGGGGGGGGTCGCTGGTGGCGGGGGTCGCGGACGGGTCGCTGCGCGCGTGGGACGAGCGCGCGCCCGGCGCGCAGGCCGCGCTGCACCACCACCGCGCGCCCGTGCTGTGCTGCGCGCCGCGACACGCCAGGCACAAGCTGGTCACCGGCTGGTCAGTAGGGGGGGGGGGGTCGCTGGTGGCGGGGGTCGCGGACGGGTCGCTGCGCGCGTGGGACGAGCGCGCGCCCGTGCTGTGCTGCGCGCCGCGACACGCCAGGCACAAGCTGGTCACCGGCTGGTCAGTAGTGGGGGGGGGGGTCGCTGGTGGCGGGGGTCGCGGACGGGTCGCTGCGCGCGTGGGACGAGCGCGCGCCCGGCGCGCAGGCCGCGCTGCACCACCACCGCGCGCCCGTGCTGTGCTGCGCGCCGCGACACGCCAGGCACAAGCTGGTCACCGGCTGGTCAGTAGTGGGGGGGGGGGGTCGCTGGTGGGGGGGTCGCGGACGGGTCGCTGCGCGCGTGGGACGAGCGCGCGCCCGGCGCGCAGGCCGCGCTGCACCACCACCGCGCGCCCGTGCTGTGCTGCGCGCCGCGACACGCCAGGCACAAGCTGGTCACCGGCTGGTCAGTAGTGGGGGGGGGGTCGCTGGTGGCGGGGTCGCGGACGGGTCGCTGCGCGCGTGGGACGAGCGCGCGCCCGGCGCGCAGGCCGCGCTGCACCACCACCGCGCGCCCGTGCTGTGCTGCGCGCCGCGACACGCCAGGCACAAGCTGGTCACCGGCTGGTCAGTAGGGGGGGGGGGGGGGTCGCTGGTGGCGGGGGTCGCGGACGGGTCGCTGCGCGCGTGGGACGAGCGCGCGCCCGGCGCGCAGGCCGCGCTGCACCACCACCGCGCGCCCGTGCTGTGCTGCGCGCCGCGACACGCCAGGCACAAGCTGGTCACCGGCTGGTCAGTAGTGGGGGGGGGGGGGTCGCTGGTGGCGGGGGTCGCGGACGGGTCGCTGCGCGCGTGGGACGAGCGCGCGCCCGGCGCGCAGGCCGCGCTGCACCACACCGCGCGCCCGTGCTGTGCTGCGCGCCGCGACACGCCAGGCACAAGCTGGTCACCGGCTGGTCAGTAGTGGGGGGGGGGGGTCGCTGGTGGCGGGGGTCGCGGACGGGTCGCTGCGCGCGTGGGACGAGCGCGCGCCCGGCGCGCAGGCCGCGCTGCACCACCACCGCGCGCCCGTGCTGTGCTGCGCGCCGCGACACGCCAGGCACAAGCTGGTCACCGGCTGGTCAGTAGGGGGGGGGGGGGGTCGCTGGTGGCGGGGTTCGCGGACGGGTCGCTGCGCGCGTGGGACGAGCGCGCGCCCGGCGCGCAGGCCGCGCTGCACCACCACCGCGCGCCCGTGCTGTGCTGCGCGCCGCGACACGCCAGGCACAAGCTGGTCACCGGCTGGTCAGTAGGGGGGGGGGGGGGGTCGCTGGTGGCGGGGGTCGCGGACGGGTCGCTGCGCGCGTGGGACGAGCGCGCGCCCGGCGCGCAGGCCGCGCTGCACCACCACCGCGCGCCCGTGCTGTGCTGCGCGCCGCGACACGCCAGGCACAAGCTGGTCACCGGCTGGTCAGTAGTGGGGGGGGGGGGTCGCTGGTGGCGGGGGTCGCGGACGGGTCGCTGCGCGCGTGGGACGAGCGCGCGCCCGGCGCGCAGGCCGCGCTGCACCACCACCGCGCGCCCGTGCTGTGCTGCGCGCCGCGACACGCCAGGCACAAGCTGGTCACCGGCTGGTCAGTAGTGGGGGGGGGGGGGTCGCTGGTGGCGGGGGTCGCGGACGGGTCGCTGCGCGCGTGGGACGAGCGCGCGCCCGGCGCGCAGGCCGCGCTGCACCACCACCGCGCGCTCGTGCTGTGCTGCGCGCCGCGACACGCCAGGCACAAGCTGGTCACCGGCTGGTCAGTAGTGGGGGGGGGGGGGTCGCTGGTGGCGGGGGTCGCGGACGGGTCGCTGCGCGCGTGGGACGAGCGCGCGCCCGGCGCGCAGGCCGCGCTGCACCACCACCGCGCGCCCGTGCTGTGCTGCGCGCCGCGACACGCCAGGCACAAGCTGGTCACCGGCTGGTCAGTAGTGGGGGGGGGGGGGGGTCGCTGGTGGCGGGGGTCGCGGACGGGTCGCTGCGCGCGTGGGACGAGCGCGCGCCCGGCGCGCAGGCCGCGCTGCACCACCACCGCGCGCCCGTGCTGTGCTGCGCGCCGCGACACGCCAGGCACAAGCTGGTCACCGGCTGGTCAGTAGGGGGGGGGGGGGGTCGCTGGTGGCGGGGGTCGCGGACGGGTCGCTGCGCGCGTGGGACGAGCGCGCGCCCGGCGCGCAGGCCGCGCTGCACCACCACCGCGCGCCCGTGCTGTGCTGTGCGCCGCGACACGCCAGGCACAAGCTGGTCACCGGCTGGTCAGTAGGGGGGGGGGGGGTCGCTGGTGGCGGGGGTCGCGGACGGGTCGCTGCGCGCGTGGGACGAGCGCGCGCCCGGCGCGCAGGCCGCGCTGCACCACCACCGCGCGCCCGTGCTGTGCTGCGCGCCGCGACACGCCAGGCACAAGCTGGTCACCGGCTGGTCAGTAGTGGGGGGGGGGGTCGCTGGTGGCGGGGGTCGCGGACGGGTCGCTGCGCGCGTGGGACGAGCGCGCGCCCGGCGCGCAGGCCGCGCTGCACCACCACCGCGCGCCGTGCTGTGCTGCGCGCCGCGACACGCCAGGCACAAGCTGGTCACCGGCTGGTCAGTAGTGGGGGGGGGGTCGCTGGTGGCGGGGGTCGCGGACGGGTCGCTGCGCGCGTGGGACGAGCGCGCGCCCGGCGCGCAGGCCGCGCTGCACCACCACCGCGCGCCCGTGCTGTGCTGCGCGCCGCGACACGCCAGGCACAAGCTGGTCACCGGCTGGTCAGTAGTGGGGGGGGGGTCGCTGGTGGCGGGGTCGCGGACGGGTCGCTGCGCGCGTGGGACGAGCGCGCGCCCGGCGCGCAGGCCGCGCTGCACCACCACCGCGCGCCCGTGCTGTGCTGCGCGCCGCGACACGCCAGGCACAAGCTGGTCACCGGCTGGTCAGTAGTGGGGGGGGGTCGCTGGTGGCGGGGGTCGCGGACGGGTCGCTGCGCGCGTGGGACGAGCGCGCGCCCGGCGCGCAGGCCGCGCTGCACCACCACCGCGCGCCCGTGCTGTGCTGCGCGCCGCGACACGCCAGGCACAAGCTGGTCACCGGCTGGTCAGTAGTGGGGGGGGGGTCGCTGGTGGCGGGGGTCGCGGACGGGTCGCTGCGCGCGTGGACGAGCGCGCGCCCGGCGCGCAGGCCGCGCTGCACCACCACCGCGCGCCCGTGCTGTGCTGCGCGCCGCGACACGCCAGGCACAAGCTGGTCACCGGCTGGTCAGTAGTGGGGGGGGGTCGCTGGTGGCGGGGGTCGCGGACGGGTCGCTGCGCGCGTGGGACGAGCGCGCGCCCGGCGCGCAGGCCGCGCTGCACCACCACCGCGCGCCCGTGCTGTGCTGCGCGCCGCGACACGCCAGGCACAAGCTGGTCACCGGCTGGTCAGTAGTGGGGGGGGGGTCGCTGGTGGCGGGGGTCGCGGACGGGTCGCTGCGCGCGTGGGACGAGCGCGCGCCCGGCGCGCAGGCCGCGCTGCACCACCACGCGCGCCCGTGCTGTGCTGCGCGCCGCGACACGCCAGGCACAAGCTGGTCACCGGCTGGTCAGTAGTGGGGGGGGGGTCGCTGGTGGCGGGGTCGCGGACGGGTCGCTGCGCGCGTGGGACGAGCGCGCGCCCGGCGCGCAGGCCGCGCTGCACCACCACCGCGCGCCCGTGCTGTGCTGCGCGCCGCGACACGCCAGGCACAAGCTGGTCACCGGCTGGTCAGTAGTGGGGGGGGTCGCTGGTGGCGGGGGTCGCGGACGGGTCGCTGCGCGCGTGGGACGAGCGCGCGCCCGGCGCGCAGGCCGCGCTGCACCACCACCGCGCGCCGTGCTGTGCTGCGCGCCGCGACACGCCAGGCACAAGCTGGTCACCGGCTGGTCAGTAGTGGGGGGGGGGGGTCGCTGGTGGCGGGGGTCGCGGACGGGTCGCTGCGCGCGTGGGACGAGCGCGCGCCCGGCGCGCAGGCCGCGCTGCACCACCACCGCGCGCCCGTGCTGTGCTGCGCGCCGCGACACGCCAGGCACAAGCTGGTCACCGGCTGGTCAGTAGGGGGGGGGGGGGTCGCTGGTGGCGGGGGTCGCGGACGGGTCGCTGCGCGCGTGGGACGAGCGCGCGCCCGGCGCGCAGGCCGCGCTGCACCACCACCGCGCGCCCGTGCTGTGCTGCGCGCCGCGACACGCCAGGCACAAGCTGGTCACCGGCTGGTCAGTACTGGGGGGAGGGGGGGGGGGTCGCTTGTCTCACGTCTATGTAAAACGTAACCTATCTCCGAGATCAGTTTCAGCGTGAAAGAACAACAGGACACAAAATCTCACACAAAATTTTAAGAAAAGATCTAATTAGTCTGTTACTGTGTCGAGGAAAGGATTATAAACAGTGCCGCCTACGGTGTCAGTGCCGAGCCACAATGCCCTCAGCCATTCCCGAGGACATTACAGCTCGGCACTGCTCAGGCATCAGTGTTGGAAGTGTTTGTTTCCCGCAGCATGAACGGCGAGATCCGCATCTACGACACGCGCGCCATGGACGCGCCGGCGGAGACGCTGCGCGCGCCGGGCCCGCTCGCCGCCGTCGCCGTGCACCCGCTGCTCGATCTCATCGCCTGGTGAGACGCGCCTACGCCCGCATAGCCTGTATTGTTTATGTCTATACCTAATGGCGGCTGATTGGAATATTACTTTATTTGCGAACTACCTTCCGCTGGCGTTCATGTCGTCAAAGCCTAGTGTGTATATGTTTTTATTTTATTTGTTTAGTTTTAAACCCCCGCTTTTTTTTGGACTCCTTTTTGTTTTTTTCTGAGGACCTGGGTTCGATTCCCAGTGCTGGTCTCTTTTTCTGGTTTTTCTGTGCATCCATGTCTCAGTTTGTATTTTCGATATGGTTTCACGGGATACCCGTAAAAGTAACAAATTTGGAGTTGAAATAAAAAATACAAAAAGACTCAAAACAAAAACTCAAGACAAAAAAAAACCAACCATGATGTTGTGATGTACCTATTAACGGAATGAGGGCTATCGCGAATGAATTCGCCGCTAGAGGCGCTAGTGTAGCGTGAGGTCTCCGAAATGTCAAATCTCATAGTTTTTGGGTGAGCTACGCGGGTTTATTTATAATTAGAATAATTTTGTGAATATTTTGCAATATCTGAAATTAATTATGTCAAATATGCGTTCCGGGGCAATGAATGTCTGTGTTTTGAGACAGTTTTGTCTTTCGGAAACCTTTGTCCTCCCTTTTTTCCGAACAAAACGGAGACTTTACAACACTGTGGCATGCTCGATATTTTTATGGTACGGTTTTAAGGTGTATTGAATATTATTTTAATCTAAACTTTGTTTTCACGCCCGTAATAACAGACTTTGAAAGCCATACTTAAAAACCTCACGCAACAGTGCGCCATCTAGTGTGACAAAAAACGATAGCCCTCATTGCGAGTGTATGTGGCGGGAGTGTAAGTAATTCAAGTTGTACTGTGGTTGCAGTGGGTCGGTGAACCAGTCGATCAGTTTGTTCGAGCTGGGCGGCGCGCCGCTCAACACGATCAAGTTCCACGAGGGATTCATGGGTATGGGCGCGCGCATCGGCCCGGTCTGCTGCCTCGCCTTCCATCCGCTCAGGTCGGTTGCACACGCCCGGAGACGCTCTGCGAGTGCGCCCTGTCTGAACTCGCCTTTAGAAACGCCCTTCTCGCATGTACTATTGTGAGGGATTGTCTATACGGGCACGTAACTACTACATGACGGATGCAATTTACGTCAACATCATGTCGAACGATAACTTAATATGGATATGAGTACGATTGGTTTAAAAAAGAGAACATGAGTGAAAAATAGATAATTTTATTGTTTTACTAGCTTTTGCCCGCGGCTCCGCCCGCGTAGTATTCGGTTATCGCGCGCTGTTCCCTCGGGAACTGTGCATTTTTTCGTGATAAAAAGTGGCCTATGTCACTCTCGGGTCCATAAACTATCTCTATGCCAAAAATCACATCGATCCGCCGTTCCGTTTCGACGTGAAAGACGGACAAACATACACACAAACACAAATTGTTGTAGCAAATAATCGTATTTTTTTCTATATTACATATTTTCAGTACATTATTTTTATAGTTTACTATCCACTTATGTAGGGAAAAATACCTCTTTACATCTACAGATAATATAAGAGGACTGAAGAGCTGGTAGATTTTTTTTTTGACATTCATAAGTGCTTGTTATAGCCTAAATTGAATAAAGATATTTTGACTTTGACTTTGACTTTGAGGTGCGTATTCGTAGTGATAATTCACCATTATTAGGAACATTATCACCATCACTCAAATTTCTATAATTTTTTTTACAAAAATATTAATCGAAGTTTAATAAAAGTTTTATCCATCCTATGCTTTCGTCACCATATTGCATCCATAACCGCCCTCTATACATGTCAGACGGGCCTATCTTAAGTTTGTTGCCGATCTATACTTTACCATTGCTGTGTCGTGTTAGCGGATACAGTTGGATGGAACTTAGTTCTGTTTCATAAGCGAAGTATTAGTTTTGTTTTAGTATTAATTACTACTGTAGAGCGGTAAATTAACTTTAATCTACTGTAACGTTGTGTTTTCTTCCATGACTCGAACTGCCCGAAATCCGATTAATCTGGCAATTATTTTAATATATTTTTTCAGCTGGCAACAGGAGGGAGGATTGTGTTGACGGGTCATCTCTGATTGGAGCATTTAAGTAAATCATTTTGTAGGGATGTCAGTTCAGGAATTTCTATCATGTTTCAGGGGAAATATAATTAATTTCAGACATTGGTGAATAACATTTATTTAATTTACAATCAGTCGAATCTGATACAGAATCGAAAGCTAATAACATCTAGTGATAATTTGGCATAGTAAATGTTGTTCCCACAATTGGTGGAATTCGGGGGAAATTCTTAGGGGCTTTTCATAGTCCAAGCGATGTTCACTCAGGCTTTGAGAAGGGCTGTTCTGGAGTCTCCATTCCTCTTGACTTAGGCCTCCATCATGTGTGAGAGCTAGATCATTTTCCATCGAAGAAGAGACGAGGGTGGCAGCCTCCATTGTGAATTTTAGTGGCTTTTATGGCGCAAACGCAGCCCATTTAAATTTTATTTTTGTGCAGCAAGTGAACTGTAAGTAAATTTGGTTACTGAAATATTGGTTAGATTCAGTTTAGTCCACGCGGCATTATTTCTCATCCTTGTGGTTAATTTCAGCACATGAATCCTTGCATGCGGCTGAGGGTGGGAAGACCAGCGTCGAGTTAATCCTGGGCTACAGTTGATTTACTCCGGTAAGAATCATACAGATCACTTTACCTCTTTGCCACATGCTTTTGCCTTTTTGCAAGTGTCTAATCGAAGCAATTTCTTCTTCCTTCCAGCCGGTTAGGGTTAATAAGATTATTAAGTTTATTCTGATAATTATTTTTCATCTTTCGTTTACTTACTACAGTAAAGTAATTTGTGGCATGATGATGCCAATGATTTGGGTTTAGACCTTGTCTTTTTGCACCTCCATTTGGGAGCTTAAGGTTTAGATAAACTCTAATTTCCGGGCTAGATATTCATTTCTGTGTTCTGAGAACTAGCCAATTTTCTGTAGCATCATTGCCTTGGCTGTGCCTTCTGCAACTAGCTTTTGCCACGTCTTTTCTTCCGTTGCTGAGACCAGAAGACTGTTCTGCATCCTGTGGGACCCGCGCGGCCAGCTAAGGGTCAGCACATAGAGACGACGCCCCAGAGCATCGCGCTTGTCTCACACCGTGGTCATCCTTCGGCTGCCGACTGGTGTCACAGAGAGGTAGCTTCTGGCCAGGTCTGTAAAACATTTATAAATATGAATTAGGGAAGTATGATTTAAATTCAGTAGTTGAAAATTGAAATTGATGGCAAGTTTAGATTTCCTTAGGGACTAACACCATTAGGCTTAAATAAATTGTGAAACTAGCATATAAGAACCGCCTTCTGCATCACACCCGCTTGCGGCTGAGCTAAAACTATCTTTGTAAATTGTCTGGTAATCTACTACAAGTGGTTTCACATATTTATATTACTTTACGCTGTATAGAGTCAAAAGAGCAATAAAGATTGTGTTTACATACTAACATTTTTCCTTTACATCCTTTAGATAGAGCCCTAATTATTCAGAGCACGCCTCCAGACAATATTTAAGCATTTTCAGTGTAGCAACAGCTACTTTCAGTTTTATTCTGTCTTTCCGCATTGCCCCTTGGCTGTTACCCACACCGGGCTTGTTTTCAGTACGGCACAAGGTGGCAATTGGCGCCCAACCGTTAATTTTGCGTTATTTTGAGTGCTTTGAGTAATTTTGGCTAATTTTTTTGTGTAGAAATCAACTGCCATCAATTTTCAATAATTAAGATTCAGTTTGTCAGGTTGAAACCAAATATTACCTTTGAATGTAGAAGTCTAGCACATTTATGCCTTATTTCATAAAAATTTCACTGTTGTAGTTATTGTTTCCACTATTTTCACCACAAATTGATATTTATTAACATTTTCATAGTAAAAGTAACCTATAACTTTGTGAAAGCGAAAGAACTTTCTTTGACAGTTATAAAGTGTCACTTCATAGCATAGCTTTCTATACTATACATACAGCTATATTTCAGATTATCTATGAAAGGAAACCTAGTTTTGTTCAACTAACTTCATTTTTTTTAAATGGTGAAAAACCCTCTTTGGGAAACAAAATCATTGTGAAATATTGAATATTAAATTATAATATCATTTATGCTACAACATTATGACAAAATTATGACCTAGAATTATAAATTGTGTGTGCATAGTGCTTAGACAGTTTGTAAATTTTCTAACTGCATTTCATACCTAATAGCAGTGTATTCAAATTACTACCTATATTTATAGCAGCATTTAATTTACTGCCATTTTATGCAATTTAATTGTGTTTATTGCTACATTTGTGCCAGCAAATTGTGTTATTACTTAATAAGAATTTGGGGAATGAAACATCATTCATAAATTTTGCTATAGTACTTTAATAAGAACTTATATTTTGTAAAATAACAAACATAAAACAATTTTATTGTTGAAACAAATTAAACAATAGTAATTAAAGTTTGTAAGCCATTAATTTCAATTCAATTTAGTACACAAACATCACTAAAATATGGAAAGAGTTATACAATTTTATTCACTTTTGAAAGATGAGTTGATTTATGAAGTTAAAATTAGGTCAGAAACGCCACTTAGTACTGTTGATGGGTTGAGAAAGCAACTTAAGAAGTTATTTGTTGAATGTCCTTCGGAGGCTATATTGGAAACTGACTTTGCTATTGATTCCGAGCTAAAAACAATTTCTGACAAGTTGATTGAACTGAGGTCATGTGTTGACAGGTATTCATCAACATCTGATAGGTACTCATTAAATAGGTCAAAGGCACTGGGTTATCATTTATATCATCGCTTGTTTAGAATAGATGTTGACTTGGATGTCGCTAAGCTTCAAGTTAAATCAGAACTTTCATCAGACTTAGAGTCACTGTTGACTATTGTTGAAACTCCAATAACATCTCCATGTACAAATGAGGACAACCAGATGTTTTCTTCACATTCACAACAACAATCACAACAATCACAGCAACAATTTGAGTGTTCCGGCGATAAGAATGTTTCAAAATGGGGTGTTAAATTCAATGGCATCACGGACGTCAGGTCATTCTTAGAACGCATAGGTGAACTTCAGTTGGCTTTTGGTGTTTCAGATTGTAAGTTATTCAACTCAGCGGCACAATTGTTTGTTGATAAGGCACTATTTTGGTTTAGAGGCATAAGGCAGGAAGTTTCAACCTGGAACGAATTAAAAGAGTTATTGTTGAGAATTTGATCCAATTGATTATGATTATAGGTTATTAAGTGAAATTCAGTCTAGAACACAGGGAGTGGACGAACCTATTCACATTTATTTTGCGGTTATGTCTTGCTTATTTTCACGTCGTAAGGTACCGCTTTCTGAGGAAGCCAAGCTAGAAATATTGCTGCATAATATTAGGCCCAGCTTTTCACAACAGCTAGCGTTGGTTAACATTACCTCAGTAGCGGAACTGAAAGAAAATTGTCGTAAGGTAGAAGCAGCGCGTCAACGAGCTGAAATGTTTTCGGAACCTTCCGCGAGGTCATCCTCGAACCTACTTGGTAGTGAGTTTTTGTATAAAGGCAAAGCCAAGCCCATAAATTCAGTTTCTGTTCCCACTGCCAAGAGTTCCGAAAGTAAATCGCAGTCATGTTTTGCTTGTGCGCAGCGTACGAACGTTTCTGTCAATGTTCCCAAACAATCGAATGTTCCATCCACGCATTCGCGGGAACCCATTTGTTATAAATGCGGCAAAACACGGCATAATTTTAGGTATTGTAAGGCAAAACCAAATTCCGACAAACAAATCAGATGTTTTGGCTGTGGTATGTCAAATGTCAAAATAGCTACTTGTCCAAATTGTAGTATTGGTAATAAAGCTAAAAAGGCTGGTTCACACTCTCAGACAAAAAACTGATAGACCAGAATCGTAGTAAAAAACATGTTAATAGTAAATCTATTTCAAAATTTTGTAATTATAATTCGATCGCTACGGTTCTGTTTGCACCAAATAAAGATGATGTTCGGCCATATTTAAAATTTAAAGTAAATAGTTTTGAAATTTTCGGATTACTCGATAGTGGAGCGTCAATTTCGATTTTAGGTAACGACGCTCATCTCGATTTTGTGAAATTTGGTTTTAGCATACAAAATACACAACCAACATCGTGTCATGTTGCAACTGGCGTGCAGGTCGAAACAATTGGGTACATTTTTGTTCCGGTAACATTTAATAATGTAACACATGTTATTAAATTTTTTGTCATACCCACTATTGTTTCAGACGTCATTTTAGGTGTAGATTTTTGGAAATGTTTTAATTTAGCGCCAGAAATATTCGACAACATTGACTACATTGTGACACCACAGACGTACTTTAGGAACTGTGGTATTAAT
This sequence comes from Choristoneura fumiferana, assembly GCF_025370935.1. NCBI lineage: Eukaryota > Metazoa > Arthropoda > Insecta > Lepidoptera > Tortricidae > Choristoneura > Choristoneura fumiferana. The sequence goes on along the minus strand of NC_133477.1, from coordinate 715,867 downwards.
TCAGAACCTGTACATACAATTCAGTCATACGATCACTTGACTACGGCACAGCGTGAACTAGCAGACGCAGTAGTGAGGAAATTTAGGGACATTTCTTTTGAAGAAAAAGGGCTAGGTAGAACCAGTTTAGCTGAGCATATTATCGACACTGGTGATGCGCCACCGGTAAAAGTGAAACAATACCCACTATCACCGGAAAAACGAGCAGCTTTAAGTGCCGAGCTCGATAGGATGCTTCAGTTGGACGTAGTTACCCCTTGCGAAAGTCCATGGAATAACCCTGCGTTATTAGTGCGTAAGTCAAACGGTGACTGGCGTTTTTGTTTAGATTGTAGGAAATTAAATTCGGTCACGAAGGGGGACTCGTATTCTATTCCGTATATTCCACAGATTTTGGACAGTTTAAAAGAAGCGAGGTACCTGACGTCGATCGATTTAAGTTCCTCATTCTGGCAGATACCGTTAGCAGAAAGTTCACAGGAAAAGACTAGTTTTTCCGTACCGGGTCGCGGACTTTTTAAATTTAAAGTCATGCCTTTTGGGTTATGCGGAGCACCTGCAAGACAGCAGCGGCTCATGGATAGGTTGATCGATCACAACATTACGAGTGACATCGAAACCGGTTTAGCCTTCTGTTACATTGATGACATTGTGATCTGTTCATCAGATTTTCAGACCCATTTGGTACTTTTGAATAGAGTTTTGGAAAAATTGAAAATTGCAAATTTGACAATTAACTTTGCGAAGTCCAAGTTCTTCAGAAACTCCTTGAAGTATCTTGGATATGTCGTGGATGAGTTCGGGTTGCGTACTGATCCCGAAAAAGTCGCGGCAATTTTGAATTTTCCCATTCCGACCACTTCTCGGGAAGTCAAGGTATTTTTAGGGACGTGCTCGTGGTACCGTCGATTTATTCGAAACTTTTCGACTATAGCCGCCCCTTTAAATAAGCTTACGGCGAAAGGGAAGAATTTTCCTGCCTTTCGGTGGTCTGAAGAAGCAGAACAAGCATTCAATTCATTGAAGAATGCATTGGTGTCGGCACCTATTTTGGCAGTGCCAGATTTTGATAAGCCTTTCGTTGTGCACTGCGATGCTTCTTCATATGGATTGGGTGGCATGCTTAGTCAGACTATCGATGGACACGAGCATCCTATCGCTTACGTCAGTCGTTCTTTAAATAAAAACGAACGAAATTACAGCGCGACCGAGAGGGAGGCTTTAGCCGTTTTGTTTTCCGTCGAGAAATTTCAGGCATATTTAGGCTCGCGTCATTTTAAGGTCATAACTGACCACGCGTCACTTAAGTGGTTCATGAACCTGGAGAACCCGTCAGGCCGTTTAGCGCGTTGGGGGTGCAGACTGTCTCAATATGATTTTGAAATTGAGCACAGGAAAGGCACCGACAACGTAGTACCTGACGCGTTGTCTAGGCTCATGAAGGTTGACGCTATCAACGCGACGAGCTCTAATGACGTTGTGAACGACCCGTGGTACGAGAACATTCTGAACGGTTGTAGGTCATTTCCTGCGAACTTTCCGAATTTTTGTATTAAGGACGGCATATTACTTAGATTATGTAAGAGTAAATACAATTTACTTAGTGAATTCGACTGGAAGGTGGTAGTGCCGAAGTGCGACCGATTAAAAACTTTGAAGGAAAATCATTGCGAGCCTACAGCCGCGCATTTAGGAGTTTTCAAAACTCATCGGCGGTTGTCTTTGACATATTTTTGGCCTGGCATGCATAAAGATGTCGTGGAATTTGTAAAGGCGTGTGATGTTTGTTCCGCCTACAAGCATTCGCAGAAACGTACTCCAGGGTTGATGGGCCAGCCAAAAGTATGTCATAGACCATTTCAAGTAGTCTCGATAGATTTAGTAGGTCCACTACCGCGCTCTCGGTCGGGTTACACGTTTTTATTTGTAGTGACATGCTGCTTTTCAAAATATACTCTGATGTTTCCATTGCGCCGTGCAACTAGTGCATTAGTTGCCAAACATTTTGAGAACCATGTTATTTTGGCTCATGGGGTTCCTGAAACCGTCATAACTGACAACGGGGTCCAGTTTACGGGTTCAGAATTTAGGCAACTTTTGAAAAAGTACAGTGTCCCAAAAGTACATTTTGGCCCACGCTTTACGGCTCAAGTTAATTTGGTAGAGAGGTACAACAAAGTTATTATGACTGCAGTAGCTTCTTACGTAGAAGAAAACCACCGCTCCTGGGACGAGCACCTGCACCGTATTCAGTTTGCCATAAACAGTGCAGTAAACGAGTCCACGGGGTTTTCTCCATTTTTCTTAGTACACGCTAGAGAACCAGTCATAAATGGGTCATTCTACCGAGACACTGATCAAGAGTATAGCGTTAGCGTTCCACGGGAGGAATATGCCGGGGAATTTGGCTGTTTAAAGACAATTTTTGAGCAGGTTAGGTCTCATCTTTTGAAAGCGCATAGCACTAACTCTAAGTACTATAATTTAAGACGTCGTTCAGCTAAATTTTCAGAAGGGGACGTAGTTTGGAAACGTTCTTACGTACAAAGTGACGCACAAAAATTTAAGATGGCAAAGCTCGCGCCAAAGTACGTAAAATGCAAAGTAAAGAAAGTGTTGTCTCCCTTAGTTTATGAATTGGAGAGGATGGATGGTCATCCTATTGGTTCTTGGCACATTAAAGACCTGAAGGCGTAAAAAACGTTTCCACTCAGCTAGTGAACAGTGGACGCGCGGCCCGCATTACGTTTTTTGATCGCCGCGCCGCCATTGTTGACTACGCAAGAGTAGACGTCACAGTAGCGGAGGTGATTCGAGCGGTGGACGCACGGCCGTTTGCTCCGGCTGGCTGCCGTGCTGCCATGGTTCGAAACACTGACGTTACTTGGATCACTTCCTTAAGATAAGAGCTTAGCATTTGAGTGTTAAATATTACATTATATTTAATCACAAACTGTAAGGTGTGGTGCACAGTCATAACTGTCGCACTACTACTGTAAGCGTGATGTATGATAGAGTATTTAGGTAGATATTGATGGATTCTTAGGGCGGCTCTATCTTAACTCAATATCATCAAGAGTAGTCTTTAATATGTGTACAAGCAAAGTATGTATACCTGTGGTACCTTGGGTACCTCACCAAGTTATAATAGTTATGTCACTCCGTGTTTCGCATTCAACTTATCGGGTTTCCGTGCATGTGTGGATGCGATGTTTTGTTGCACGGTGATTATTTTGTTTTGGTATCTCGAGCCCGGGCGAGATAGATTTCGTTTCCTCAACAGAAGGTTGCGGATATTTTGGTTTTGTAATTCCTTGGAGACAATGTATTTGTATCCAAGATGTTTAGGTAATCTTGGTGAAGGGTTTTGTTCATATTTCGTAAATATATTTTTCCGAGATGTCTAGGTAAAGATATTTCGATACAAAGGTCTTGTTTATATTTCGTTAGGTTTTGATAGTGGTTATGAATTTTGTGTTAGGTTTCGCCCGGACAAGAAGGGACTATATTGAGGAATGCTGAACATCGGTCCTGGCTGTTGGTAATTAGCCTCTTCAGCACAACATTGCCGTTGTGCTGGAGAAGCTAATGGTTTGGTTCACGAATAAGGAATGGTTGCATTTTGGTTATTTTGTTTTTTTAGTATGATACAAAGGTTTTTGGTATATAACTCTAGTGATCCATATTCTTGGATGTTATATACATTTTTGTCCTTTACAATAGATTCAGTAAGCACAATCATAGTCTTATTTTTGATAGGTATTCTTCTAAACATTTGAGTTATGTTCTGTAGCTACGCAGGTTGTTCGGACCGTGGGTTGGTTCTTGCATGGGAGATTTCGTTGAACTCCTAGGTTGTAGAGCAGAGCGCTGAGGGCAGCGTACGGTTCACCTACGTTGAACCTTAAGTGGGGAAGGGGGGTATTGTAACGTTGTGTTTTCTTCCATGACTCGAACTGCCCGAAATCCGATTAATCTGGCAATTATTTTAATATATTTTTTCAGCTGGCAACAGGAGGGAGGATTGTGTTGACGGGGTCATCTCTGATTGGAGCATTTAAGTAAATCATTTTGTAGGGATGTCAGTTCAGGAATTTCTATCATGTTTCAGGGGAAATATAATTAATTTCAGACATTGGTGAATAACATTTATTTAATTTACAATCAGTCGAATCTGATACAGAATCGAAAGCTAATAACATCTAGTGATAATTTGGCATAGTAAATGTTGTTCCCACAATTGGTGGGATTCGGGGGAAATTCTTAGGGGCTTTTCTTAGTCCAAGCTATGTTCACTCAGGCTTTGAGGAGGGCTGTTCTGGAGTCTCCATTCCTCTTGACTTAGGCCTCCATCATGTGTGAGAGCTAGATCATTTTCCATCGAAGAAGAGACGAGGGTGGCAGCCTCCATTGTGAATTTTAGTGGCTTTTATGGCGCAAACGCAGCCCATTTAAATTTTATTTTTGTGCAGCAAGTGAACTGTAAGTAAATTTGGTTACTGAAATATTGGTTAGATTCAGTTTAGTCCACGCGGCATTATTTCTCATCCTTGTGGTTAATTTCAGCACATGAATCCTTGCATGCGGCTGAGGGTGGGAAGACCAGCGTCGAGTTAATCCTGGGCTACAGTTGATTTACTCCGGTAAGAATCATACAGATCACTTTACCTCTTTGCCACATGCTTTTGCCTTTTTGCAAGTGTCTAATCGAAGCAATTTCTTCTTCCTTCCAGCCGGTTAGGGTTAATAAGATTATTAAGTTTATTCTGATTAATTATTTTTCATCTTTCGTTTACTTACTACAGTAAAGTAATTTGTGGCATGATGATGCCAATGATTTGGGTTTAGACCTTGTCTTTTTGCACCTCCATTTGGGAGCTTAAGGTTTAGATAAACTCTAATTTCCGGGCTAGATATTCATTTCTGTGTTCTGAGAACTAGCCAATTTTCTGTAGCATCATTGCCTTGGCTGTGCCTTCTGCAACTAGCTTTTGCCACGTCTTTTCTTCCGTTGCTGAGACCAGAAGACTGTTCTGCATCCTGTGGGACCCGCGCGGCCAGCTAAGGGTCAGCACATAGAGACGACGCCCCAGAGCATCGCGCTTGTCTCACACCGTGGTCATCCTTCGGCTGCCGGGCTGGTGTCACAGAGAGGTAGCTTCTGGCCAGGTCTGTAAAACATTTATAAATATGAATTAGGGAAGTATGATTTAAATTCAGTAGTTGAAAATTGAAATTGATGGCAAGTTTAGATTTCCTTAGGGACTAACACCATTAGGCTTAAATAAATTGTGAAACTAGCATATAAGAACCGCCTTCTGCATCACACCCGCTTGCGGCTGAGCTAAAACTATCTTTGTAAATTGTCTGGTAATCTACTACAAGTGGTTTCACATATTTATATTACTTTACGCTGTATAGAGTCAAAAGAGCAATAAAGATTGTGTTTACATACTAACATTTTTCCTTTACATCCTTTAGATAGAGCCCTAATTATTCAGAGCACGCCTCCAGACAATATTTAAGCATTTTCAGTGTAGCAACAGCTACTTTCAGTTTTATTCTGTCTTTCCGCATTGCCCCTTGGCTGTTACCCACACCGGGCTTGTTTTCAGTACGGCACAAGGTGGCACTACATGCATATCATAAGTTCCCTATTATATGTTAAGAAACGACTATCAAATGGCCTTTATTAAGAAAAACTGGTATCTGCGGGTGCATCTTAATGTTCACATTAAAGTTCAGTGCATCATAATGTTTACATTAAAGTATCGGTAATATTGTACATATTGTAGAAAACTTATGACATGCATGTAGATAATAATAATTATTCAAAGTCAACGTCAAAGTCAAAGTCAAAAGTCAAGTCAAAGTCAAAGTCAAAATACAGGCCATATCTGAACATATTATAGAAAACTTATGATATGCATGTAGATAAAGTTATGTATGCGGCAATACATAATTAGGCATTAAACACTCGTGTGATCTTATTATGAAAACTCGCCTTCGGCTCGTTTCATAAAACCACACTCGTACTTTAATGCCTCTCATTATGCACCAGCCACATAATTAACTTTTGTTTGTATGTGTTACAGGTACGCGATGGGCGTAGGTCGAAAGACTCGACGGTGTCTGTGTACGTGCGCCGGTGACCGCCCGCGCGCCCCCGCCCCCGCCCCCGCCCCTTCCCGCACTGACGCGCAACGTGAGTGCACTCTCACGCCATACAACTACATAACAATGTGCAGCACATACTCGAAATGGTGATCTACATCGAGTCTTAGGTCCCTGTCGAGAGAGTACATGACGTCATCCTTCCCTTACGGATGTCGCCGCTTTGTCCGCTCCTTGCTATTTATACGCAGTTTTTGTGTGTACATAATTTTACACGAGTGACGTCGCGGATAAAAGCCAGTTTGAATACAAATAGTACATTGATAACCAAGGGTGGAAAGTGACCCATTTCACGCGAGATTTTCGTTCGAGCGCCAATAGTTCGAGGGGAAATGGGTAATTTCACCCGAGTTAGACACTCTACTTTTCATTTTCGACTGAGGAATGTAAAATACTAAAAAAAATGAGAATAAATATAAATTGAATTTATTTATATCCAACCTCCAACGGTACCTTTTCGACCTGGCCAGCACGGCCGACTATAAAAAAAATCGGTTGGTCACGACCAAGGAGCTTATATACAAAACTGAAGGTTGAACGCCGAACAAAGAAGTTTATATAGTTATTTATATATTCCATCTCTTTCTTAACCTAACTAAAGAAAGAGATGGAATATATTCGTGACGTAATAAAGATCAAACTTCTTGTTTCAAACGAATGTTCGGCGTTCAACCTCCAGTGTTGTATAATTATAAGCTCCTTGGTCACGACGTGCATCTAGATAGCCATGCCGAAACGTGAAAAAAAATATCTTCGACTAAAAAAATACTTTCCACCCTAGAGTTGAAAACGCAATTTTCCACCCGGCCATGAAAATTAAACTTTCCGAACAGGAGAGATTAAAAAAATGTATTGTTTTCCAGGACGGCAGTTGCTCGCGACAGAGGCAGCGCTAGTTGAATAGTCCGCGAGGTGCGCCGCCCGCAGCCCGCAGCGACCGCGCGGACAGCTCCGACGCTCCGCCATATTCCGTGGGCAGCGGTGGGGGGAGCGCCATCAAACACACGCCTTCTTTTACCGGGTGGGCCTGTAACAGGAGCAAAAAATTAAAACACAGGTTCTGCTGTTCAAATGGAACTATACTTTAGTTCTGCAACTTTCAAAATTAAGTAATTTTATCATTATGTTTATGCCAAATCCAATAGCCTAAATGACATCGCCTGTCACGAAAAAAATGACGGATTTTCGCAATACACTGCTTGTCCAAGTAAAAACTTTAAACTATAATAAAAATCATAATACAAGTTATTTTCAACAGTTGTAGAACTAAATTAGCTCAAGATGAAGAGTGGAAGCTGTGGTTTAATTTGTGCTCCTGTTACGGGGCCCAATATATTTTTTACAATAAACTGACCAGCACTTCTCTGTCACGTGATGAAAGTGAACATGTAACTGGTTAGTAAGAGCCTATTTACTCTAGCTTTGAAGCTTGAGGTTGTCTGCCCGGAGAAAGACGGGAGCAGGGTCCATGGCCTAGCAACTTGGGGCCAATCGAATGCTTACAACGTGTGGGTGAGACACTCCCGCTTTTTTTCCTAGCGTTTTATACACCTGCCCACTGAATATGCAGTTTTTCTTGTATATTTTTCCATTTTAGCTATCCATGGTTTAGCTTGAGATACTGAGGACAAAGAGTGATGAATTTTATCACGTCTGAGTGTTTCTCTCTCTGACTTATTATAGACCATCCGATCAATTTCGTGCGTAATTTTAGGGCACTGTACCTTAGAAAATTGACTAGTACATACTAACAAGCGATAATCCCTTCGCTCTCCATATTTCTGTTGTAAAGTTCACAAGTTCTGTTGAACTAATTTCTATGTGATCTGTCGTAGCGTGCTAAAAATATATTGGATCTTAAATAAATAGACCTATTGTCAAATTAAGGAAATCGGGAAACTTTGAAGGAAGTGTAGAATACAATAAATAAGAAGACCCAACGTAAATGTATGCATCTAATTAAGTTATTATGTTATTTAATCGAATGTGCTTTGAATAAAGAGTGATTATTTTAATATGACTTCATCCATGCTCAAATAGCCTGGTCGCTCGTTTGTTTAGCACAATCATTTCGTCACTACTTTGAAATAATCTCGTATCTAAAATCAATATGTCAACAAAATTGAACCTTGACGTAATGTTCATAAGGTCCACTCGGAAAAATTATCTACTTTGAGATTTTTTTTAAAGTAGTGACGATTTTTACACTTCGCGATCTTATTCAAGATATTACTTTAAGGTGTAAAATATTTTTCCAGTTTTAAGTTCTCTTTCTATCGCACTTAATTTACTTTTCGAAAATTGAGTGCAATTGTTAAAAATGTTACCGAACATACAAGAAAGATGAAAGTCTGACACAAATGAACAACTTTTCTTTCCTAGTGAGAAAAATATTCAATAAAGCTATCCCTTTTCTCACTAGGCTTTAAACGACCCTAAATGTGTTCCTTTATCCAAGCCACATTAGATTAAATAATAGCAGGCGCAGAATATATGTAGAAAAATAATCCATCCCGTGAAGGTTGCATGGCTTGTTTCGAGCGATACATCAAATTATAATTTTATGCGGAAATTAAAATGGAAAAAATCTGTGAGCTGTCGAAATATATAAAGTTGTGCGCGTTGTCATTGTAGGGTCGAAACAGGCGAACGAATACGCGCCCTGCCGCCAGCCATGTTAGTGTAAACTAACGGCGTTAGGGTCGCGTTTATAGGTTGTATCTAGCGTCGCTGTCTGCGAGACGACGCCTCGGGCTTCGCTCCTCTTGCTAGCTACCCTCGTTTGGGTGGTTGACACCATTAAATGACTAGGGCACATGTCAAATACGTTTCTATTTATTTATTACAGGCTATTTAATTTTTGTTGAATGCATAACACGGAACTGTTAGATCATATCATGTTTTAAACTTTCGTGATTTTCACTTATAGTCAAAATACCACAAACGGGACTTATTACGCTAAAACGCAAGAGTAATATTTACCTCGACGTTTCAACCACATTACAGTGGCCGTGGTCACGAGTAGACTGAAGTGAAGGGTGTCAAGTCTGTCTAGCAGCGCGAGTCCTTCGAAGTACACACAAAACTAACAACGTCCGATAGTCTCTCCGAACATTCATCCCGACACTTATTTATAACAGGATTCTACGAAGATGAAAGCCTATATCCATCGTCCCGGTAGAAATTTTAGTGCTTTTTTTATTTCAACCCTGTTCATACCTCGATGTCCGTAGGCTGGTACTGCACCACACTTCACTTACACTATAACTATCACTATTTATATATTATTAATTACTACACTGCACTGATTGTTTTTTGAACTGATGAAGGCTCGCGACGCACTCCTTCTCAGTGAATTAAAACGGAATGTCATTAGCTAGTTTATTTTAGGGACAGCGCCATCTAGCGGCAATATTGGAACTAATTCTCAACATTCTCCGCCGCCAAGGACAACGTGTCCTTGCACTAATTTGGAAGACGGCACAGCTTGGTAATAGATCGTTGAACCACCCCCGAAGCTGTGCGTATGTCATAGATACGTGTCAATCCGTCTGGACCAGGATACTTCTTCAGCACTCTACCAACTCTCCAGGTGGACACAGGGTATCGTGCATCCTTAATCAGGACGAGCTCATCCAAATCTAGCTCTGGCTTCGGAGTTTGCCATTTGGACGCAATTGCAGACGTGATAAGTATTCACTCTGCCACTTATTCCAAAAATCTCTGACCGTACGTTGTGTCAACTGCCATCTCGATAGATAAGACAAGTTGCTATGTTGCTCAGGGCGATCGGTCAAGCAAATCAAAGGTTCCCCGACTAGAAAATGTCCTGGAGTTAAGTAGTTCAAGTCATCACCCAATGGTGTCAATGGACGCGAGTTGAGACATGCTTCAATTTGGGTGAGGACGGTGTACATCTCTTCAAAAGTAAAAGTCGAATTCCCTAACAAGCGTTTTAAATGATATTTCGTGGATTTTACGCCGGCTTCCCACAGTCCTCCCTGATTAGGCGCAGCGGGCGGTATGTATTTCCATCTGGTGCTTTTATCATCCAACGCTGCGGCTATTAACTCCTTCTCTGCTGCGATAAAGGTGGTGCCATGATCGCTCCAGAGCTCTTTGACAATGTCCACGTCTGGAGATAAATCTTCTTAAAACATGCTAGAAATGCGTCGGTAGTCATGTCGCTCACTAATTCTAAATGTATGGCCTTGGTCGACATACAAATGAACAGGCGATGTAACATTTGTGGGTTTTTGGCTCCCCGTCCTTTGCTCATGCGGTAAGAGATTGGGCCTGCAAAGTCTACTCCGCTAACTAAAA
>NC_133477.1:699281-699648 GCF_025370935.1 Choristoneura fumiferana | reverse complement strand
AGGTCTCTGCCCGCTACACCGTATCATATTCATGACAGTAGTATGAACTTATCAGGCACGGAATGTCACTTGACGGACTACAAACGTGTCAACCGGCGTATCACACCGCCGTTGTACAGTGTGTGGCCCAGGTACGGGCATAATATTAAAAACAGGGGCTCTATAGGTCACCTGTAACTGATCATCATGGTCCCCACTTTTAAAATAAAAAAATTAAAAAAAACATTTATTGCCACAACAAATTACCTAAATAATTACATACTAGCGGCGATGGCGGATGAACTGGACTTCTTCTTGAAGGACTGGCCCTTTGTATGCAGGGGACAGAGAGCAAGTGGAAGATTGGGGGGAGCCTTTGCTCAGCAGT
>NC_133477.1:638846-699181 GCF_025370935.1 Choristoneura fumiferana | reverse complement strand
ATTTATTTATGACGGTTCCTGTACTGTGTTGTTATTACCACAGTCTACTGCGGCGACATATCGAAAACTCTTTCTCGGTAATCGCATTTTCTGCATTCTGTGGAAAATATTTATAATTAATGAAATTGGTTAACGATATGGTTACAAATGTTACATTATGGTTTGGTTGTGTGTGTTGTTGCGAAACGCATACGACGGTTATAATATATGCATGAAACTGTGGTGACGTAGTGGTTTCACCTGTGGTCTCTCGAGCATATAGGCTGGGATGATGAAGACTGGATATACAGGGTGGAAAAAATCAATGGGCCCTGAAGGGCAACTGCGTTAAATCCTTTAGTTAGCTAATTGTACTGAAACATTCCTTTATTTTTAGAATGAAATAAATCTGCATTCACAGATTCGCTTCGCTTGTCTCACCCGGGAATCGAACCAACTAAAAATTAAAAAAATAAACACTCGCTATTTTAGTATACAAATCGATAGGATTATTGTTCAGGATAATAATCCTATTGATCGCATAACAAAATAGCGAGTTTTTATTTTTTAATTTTTTTTTGGTTCGATTCCCGGGTGAGAGAAGCGAAGTTTAGAAGATCTGTGAATGCAGTTTTGTTTCATTCTAAAAATAAAGGAATGTTTCCTTTCAGTACAATGACCTACCTAAAGGATTTAAGGTAGTTGCCCTCCAGGGCGCATTGATTGTGTCCACCGTGTACATGTATGTCGCGTGGCGTGTGCAGGGTTCGGGTCGGTGTACATGAAGCTGTGGACGACGCTGCTGGGCATGTCGCGCGAGCCGCACCCGCAGGTCGCGCAGATGGCCGGTGACATCATCGGCTATATATCCAACCAGGTGACTCGCCGGCGCCGCGCGCACCCGCTCGCTCCTGCCTAAAATACCACGTACCAAAAATACTCAACATTACCTATGTAGCGGTTTTTTATGGCTACACTATAATGATATTGATAATGTCTGATAAATGATGATATTCGGTGATAATTGACTCAGGGCGGCGGATGATAAAGGTAAACGACCGCGCTGGTTGAATGCGTTTATTGCACTGACTGATTCATATTAAAATACATTTCACGTGACCTAAATTAATACACTGCTTATACTTAATTATTGCTTACGTACGGTTGACCGTACATCCTATTTATATTATATTCCCGCTATGGGGGTCACTGAAAAACAGCGTCTGTTAGCCAAGTGACTTTGTACTGCAAGGCGCAGGCATAAGCTGAGTCGCTTTCCCTTTGAATAGTTTCATTGTATTGTTTGTGATGTGATGTACAGTCAGTATCAAAAGTAGCTATACACTTTCGTACTTTGTTTTTTTTTACAGCCACGTACTAAACGCCATGCAAGATTGTGTCAATGCGACAGTAAAAAAAGTGATCCTCTACTTTTGATGCTGACTGTACCTATAACTTGTAAACAAACTATTGAATAAAGTATCACAGTATTAACTAACACAATTCATGTTAGACCATTATGCTTATGTGACTAAGAGCACAACTAAAAAAAACTAGAAAAATATATGTATAGAATAACAAAAGAAAACTATAACCTAGTCAAATAACTCGCCCCTCGCCATTCCCGCCCCACTTACTTACACTTACTTACTTTTATTGAATAAATATCTTTTTAATATATCTTTTCAGAGAGAAACTGGTAAGCTAGAAATATAGTGAATATGTTATATAGTATTTTTAATAATATGGTATTTTGGGAACGTGGTATTTTTAAGCATGAGCGCACGCACCTGCTGACTAGGGTGACACCATACGGCCCGGATAATACCGACCCGATTTTTCGTGTACCATCAGCCAAATATGTGGTCTACCACCCTAAAGTTGATAATCGTTAGCATGTCAAAAATCAATAATGCCAATAGACATGTCTGTCAACTTGAAAGTTCGACTTTAGCGACATATTCGTTTGATAGGATTATGTTTGAAAATTGATAGACCACTTATTTGGCAGGTACACGCCCATAGAAACTCATGTCAATTTGAGTTTGAGGTATTTCCATGTTGGTATTGTCCGGGCCGGTAAATAGTATCTCCCGCTGACGACATTTTCTTAAAAGAAATAATACTTATTTTTCCAATTTGCTTCGAGTGATTTGTCGATTTCTGATTGCATGATGTTCAAACCTGTTCATCGGTGTTTATGAGACCGTCGGTCTGTTTAAAGTAACTTTGCTTTAATGTTTTGGATCTTGTATTTTATACGAGAGCTGATAATTAAGGAGTCACCACGGCACGGCAGTTGTGATACGAAAATTACGGTTCCTAATAAAGATAATGATAGTACTGTCGCGTCATGGATCATTAAACGTAGATGATTGCCCACCTGCCGTGTGAGCGTGTGGAACTGTAATGGCGCAGTCGGTAGGATGACCAGTATTGATGTTGGGATCCATATCGACTTTCATAATTGTCGCAATTCATAGTGTAAAGTTTGATAAGTCTTTTTCTCAAAAATGCCCGTAAAAGTTGACATTATTTTTTACATATCAGAAGGTGAAGTGCATAGTTTATGGTCAGCGAAAAATTAAAAAGATTGCAGGCGCGCTAGCTCGACAATAATGAATTAGCGCGCCTGCAATCAGTCACATTTTTTTTTGAGTTAAAAGGGCCATGGAAATGTTGGCACAAGTCGTATACAGCCAAGTCTAATGGCCGGTATCAGATATTTTGTTGGAACTCCGGACTTTTTCTATTGGGTCTGAAATAGCTTGTGGTGTTCTCGGTGGAAAAATCCACCTGCAGTTTATTTTTAATGAAAAAAGGCGGGAAAGCATAAGAAAGATACTGGAATAAAATTAAATTTTATAATATATTTTGAGAATAAGTTTATTCTATTACAGAATTATTCACCATTTTTGAGAAAAGCTTTATATTAGTCTCGGCTGGAATAGCAATTGCTGGCTTCGTATTAGTTAAACGGACTCGCAAGCTCGTCCGTTTAATACTCATACTCAGCCAGCAATTGCCTACTTCCAGGCCACGACAATAATCTACTATTTCCCTGAATTCATTAAATTATTCAGAAATGTTATAAAACAAACCTGACTTAATCTCTACAAGATAACCATTCAATTTAAAAAATAAATAATAATGTGTCGACGAGAAAAAATTATAAATAACAAAAATTTTGACAAAATAGCATTATGACTTGCGAAAATTATGAGAGTAGATGTGCACCGTTGATGTTGAACGATAACTTGCGTGCCGGCAGCTGGACAACGTGGGGCGCGAGATCGAGGGTCGCGCGCTGGCGCAGGGCGCGTGTGGGGCGGGGGCGGGCGGCTCGGCCTCGCTGCCGCCGTCGCCCAACCTGCGCGCCGCCGCGGCCCGCTCAGCCCGAGGGACCACACGCGCACGCTGCCGCACCCGCCGCACTGTGAGTACCGCCACCGCCGCGCAGACACCTCCAGAGACCAACGTGCTTGACCTTGCTTATTAATGAGGGCTATCGCGTATGAACTCGCCACTAGAGCGCTAGTGTAGCGTGAGGTCTCCGAAATGTCAAATCTTATAGTTTTTGGGTGAGCTATGCGGGTTTTATTATAATTGGAATAATTTTGTGAATATTTTGCAATATCTGAAATTAATTATGGCAAATATGCGTTCCGGGCAATGAATGTCTGTGTTTTGAGACAGTTTTATGTTCGAAACCTTTGTCCTCCCTTTTTTCCGAACAAAACGGGGACTATGCAACACTGTGGCATGCTCGATATTTTTATGGTACGGTTTTGAGGTGTATTAAATATGATTTTAATCTAAACTTTGTTTCACGCCCGTAATAATAGACTTTGACAGCCATACTTAAAAACCTCACGCAACAGTGCGCCATCTAGTGAGACAAAAAACGATAGCCCTCATTAGTACTCAGGCGCAGCGCTGGGCCTGTACTACGAAGTGCGTTCGTATGTTGTCCAGCTCACGCTAATATCATTTAGTACAAGAGTGAGAGGGACGGTGCCATACGAACTTCGATTTTCGAATTTCATAGTAACCCCTCTGATACGGGCGTGTCTTGCAGACAAGCGGCGCGGGCGCAGCGGGCTGCCCAGTACCATCTCCGAGGACTCCATGGCAAGCCGCGAGCGCGACTCCACCTCGTCCACATCTAGTAAGTTTGGACTAAATATTAAAACACGCTGCTGCAAAAATACAGAACTTTATACCTATTTCATTTTACGGATGAACATGTGTTTGATGTCTGTCAAGGACCGGTGGTAGATGGTCAAAGGCAGTTACGGGGCACAGGCAGATTATGATGTAAATTGACATTCAATTTATTAGTGCTAGATTTTGTGAATCGACTTTATGCGCGCACTTTCTCACTCACGAAGTCTGCAAACGAAAATATTCATACCACAGCACAGTTGCCGTGCTACACTCTGGGTAGATAGATGAAATGTTTATATGATAGGTACTGCAAACACACAATCAAGATTGTAGAAATACAATCCACACAGATTAAACTTAAAATAAAACATTTTCTGTTGTTTATGAGTTTGCAAAAGGGCCGTAGCTCAGTTGTCAATATTGTACCCAAGGAGCAAAGCAGTGATGCCAGACTACTGAGAACAAAATATTACTTTCTGCTTAAAATAAATACTCAATAAAAGTAATACAAACAGTGCTAAGCGAAATAGCTGCATTTCTCCCTGTGTATCTAACTAGTGTAAAACTATGCAAGTTAAAAGGGAAAGAAAATAGTATAACTATAATCAAGCAGTTACTAAAGTATCTCAAACAAACACGGAGCCACCCTGCGCCCTGCTCTACATTTTAAAATTGAACTCGAAATCAAGCACCGAGCAACCGCCTTGCTTCTGTAAGCTGCACCATTAGTAGTTATTTCGCTATGTCTAAGCATGTGTATTGCTGCAGGTCAACAATCCAAGAAGCCAATAGTGAACACGCAGTTCGTGGAGTGGGCGTCGGCGCATTCGCGCGCGCTGACGCTGACGCGGCCGGGGGACGGGGGACGCGGGGGAGCAGGACTGCGAGAGCCGAGCGCACCACGCCCGGGTGTGGCGCTACCAGCGGAACCGGAGCCTGCGAGAGGAGGCCAGAGGTCAGTCGCGGCGGGGGGGACGCGGGGGACGCGGGGGAGCAGGACTGCGAGAGCCGCGCGCACCACGCCCGGGTGTGGCGCTACCAGCGGAACCGGAGCCTGCGAGAGGAGGCCAGAGGTCAGTCGCGGCCGGGGGGGGGCGCGGGGGACGCGGGGGAGCAGGACTGCGAGAGCCGAGCGCACCACGCCCGGGTGTGGCGCTACCAGCGGAACCGGAGCCTGCGAGAGGAGGCCAGAGGTCAGTCGCGCCGGGGGGGGACGCGGGGGACGCGGGGGAGCAGGACTGCGAGAGCCGCGCGCACCACGCCCGGGTGTGGCGCTACCAGCGGAACCGGAGCCTGCGAGAGGAGGCCAGAGGTCAGTCGCGGCCGGGGGGGCGCGGGGGACGCGGGGGAGCAGGACTGCGAGAGCCGCGCGCACCACGCCCGGGTGTGGCGCTACCAGCGGAACCGGAGCCTGCGAGAGGAGGCCAGAGGTCAGTCGCGGCCGGGGGGGGCGCGGGGGACGCGGGGAGCAGGACTGCGAGAGCCGCGCGCACCACGCCCGGGTGTGGCGCTACCAGCGGAACCGGAGCCTGCGAGAGGAGGCCAGAGGTCAGTCGCGGCCGGGGGGGACGCGGGGGACGCGGGGGAGCAGGACTGCGAGAGCCGCGCGCACCACGCCCGGGTGTGGCGCTACCAGCGGAACCGGAGCCTGCGAGAGGAGGCCAGAGGTCAGTCGCGGCCGGGGGGGGGCGGGGGACGCGGGGAGCAGGACTGCGAGAGCCGAGCGCACCACGCCCGGGTGTGGCGCTACCAGCGGAACCGGAGCCTGCGAGAGGAGGCCAGAGGTCAGTCGCGGCCGGGGGGACGCGGGGGACGCGGGGGAGCAGGACTGCGAGAGCCGCGCGCACCACGCCCGGGTGTGGCGCTACCAGCGAACCGGAGCCTGCGAGAGGAGGCCAGAGGTCAGTCGCGGCGGGGGGGGGCGGGGGACGCGGGGGAGCAGGACTGCGAGAGCCGCGCGCACCACGCCCGGGTGTGGCGCTACCAGCGGAACCGGAGCCTGCGAGAGGAGGCCAGAGGTCAGTCGCGGCCGGGGGGGGGGCGCGGGGGACGCGGGGAGCAGGACTGCGAGAGCCGCGCGCACCACGCCCGGGTGTGGCGCTACCAGCGGAACCGGAGCCTGCGAGAGGAGGCCAGAGGTCAGTCGCGGCCGGGGGGACGCGGGGGGGGGGGGGCGAGACTGTCCACCCGTAACACCCGGACTTCTTGGGATTTCGAACGCAATACATCCATACAAATCTATGGAATACATATAGGTACGAACAGTAGTTTTCCGTTCGAACTTTTCTCTGGTTCGGAATGTGGCCTGTGTGTATGTACAGAATGGAAATAAACGTATAATGTGTGTGATGTACTTACGGAATTCCGTGTCTAAATTCTGATTCGGTATAACGAGTGTATATGTTGTGGCCCTAAATAAGGCAGTGTCTTCCGCAGCGCTGGTGTCCCTGCGCGGCGCGCGCCTGGAGACGCAGGCGTTCCACTCGCGCTGCGCGCTGCCCCCCGCCGTCGTGCTGTTCCACCCCTACGACCAGCACATCGCGCTCGCCTCCAAGGACAACTTCGGGTGCGTACCCTGCCCCCCCCCCACGGGACCCCCACGCGGTCGAATCAGATCTTAACTGAACCTTTTCTCATCTATGTCTTCGGGCTACTCATTGTAATGACGGTTTGACATTTCCGTCACGCTTGTGATTGGAAGACTGAAACGTCAAACGGATCTCACGATATTAACGCCATGTAGCGATATTTCACCTGTCGATAAACCTTATTACCCCAGTAATTTGAAATGAAAAAATACTTGCTGTCAAGTTCTTGCGGGGCATTCTTCTTGGCAGCGATGGTTTTCCAAACACGCTAGTAGAATAAAAAGAAAAAGACCGAAGTGAAGGATATGGCTGGCATGTTTGTTGAAAAATTAACTGCACTTTGGTGATAGGTATA
Source organism: Choristoneura fumiferana (assembly GCF_025370935.1). Taxonomy (NCBI): domain Eukaryota; kingdom Metazoa; phylum Arthropoda; class Insecta; order Lepidoptera; family Tortricidae; genus Choristoneura; species Choristoneura fumiferana. The sequence continues at coordinate 692,092 of NC_133477.1, read as the reverse complement.
TTATATCGTTGTGTGTTTGCAGCATCTGGGACTGGGGCACGGCGGCCAAGCTGTGCGTGGGGTCGTGGCGCAAGGCGTGGGGCCGCGTCACCGCGCTCGCCTACCTCAACGCGCACGAGCGCGCGCTGCTGGCAGTGGCCTCGCACGCCGGACACCTGGCCGTGTACAGGTACTGTGCGGGGGGTCGCGGCGCAAGGCGTGGGGCGCGTCACCGCGCTCGCCTACCTCAACGCGCACGAGCGCGCGCTGCTGGCAGTGGCCTCGCACGCCGGACACCTGGCCGTGTACAGGTACTGTGCGGGGGGTCGCGGCGCAAGGCGTGGGGCCGCGTCACCGCGCTCGCCTACCTCAACGCGCACGAGCGCGCGCTGCTGGCAGTGGCCTCGCACGCCGGACACCTGGCCGTGTACAGGTACTGTGCGGGGGGTCGCGGCGCAAGGCGTGGGGCCGCGTCACCGCGCTCGCCTACCTCAACGCGCACGAGCGCGCGCTGCTGGCAGTGGCCTCGCACGCCGGACACCTGGCCGTGTACAGGTACTGTGCGGGGGTCGCGGCGCAAGGCGGGGCCGCGTCACCGCGCTCGCCTACCTCAACGCGCACGAGCGCGCGCTGCTGGCAGTGGCCTCGCACGCCGGACACCTGGCCGTGTACAGGTACTGTGCGGGGGGTCGCGGCGCAAGGCGTGGGGCCGCGTCACCGCGCTCGCCTACCTCAACGCGCACGAGCGCGCGCTGCTGGCAGTGGCCTCGCACGCCGGACACCTGGCCGTGTACAGGTACTGTGCGGGGGTCGCGGCGCAAGGCGTGGGGCCGCGTCACCGCGCTCGCCTACCTCAACGCGCACGAGCGCGCGCTGCTGGCAGTGGCCTCGCACGCCGGACACCTGGCCGTGTACAGGTACTGTGCGGGGGGTCGCGGCGCAAGGCGTGGGGCCGCGTCACCGCGCTCGCCTACCTCAACGCGCACGAGCGCGCGCTGCTGGCAGTGGCCTCGCACGCCGGACACCTGGCCGTGTACAGGTACTGTGCGGGGGGTCGCGGCGCAAGGCGTGGGGCCGCGTCACCGCGCTCGCCTACCTCAACGCGCACGAGCGCGCGCTGCTGGCAGTGGCCTCGCACGCCGGACACCTGGCCGTGTACAGGTACTGTGCGGGGGGTCGCGGCGCAAGGCGTGGGGCCGCGTCACCGCGCTCGCCTACCTCAACGCGCACGAGCGCGCGCTGCTGGCAGTGGCCTCGCACGCCGGACACCTGGCCGTGTACAGGTACTGTGCGGGGGGTCGCGGCGCAAGGCGTGGGGCCGCGTCACCGCGCTCGCCTACCTCAACGCGCACGAGCGCGCGCTGCTGGCAGTGGCCTCGCACGCCGGACACCTGGCCGTGTACAGGTACTGTGCGGGGGGTCGCGGCGCAAGGCGTGGGGCCGCGTCACCGCGCTCGCCTACCTCAACGCGCACGAGCGCGCGCTGCTGGCAGTGGCCTCGCACGCCGGACACCTGGCCGTGTACAGGTACTGTGCGGGGGGTCGTGGCGCAAGGCGTGACCTACAAAAGAAAAGAAAAGAAAGAAGATTGATTTAGATTAGATTTTTTGAAGAGAGATACATTATGAAAGGTCATTGTACGAAATTCATTCAAGTCATTGTTCTTCCTGCTCCGCGATCAGACTTTAGTAGCGGGCGCAACCGGGTATTCAACACCATTGATACAGGTAATATTTCACTAATATAAAGGCTTATTGTGTATTACGTTGTGTCGGCAGGCCGTCGGGCAGCAGCATGGAGCCCGCGCTGGTGTCTGCGTGGCGCGCGCTGGACGTGCGCCCCGCGCCGCACTACCGCCCGCCGCCCGCGCAGCCCATATACAGTGAGCTAAATATATGTTCAAATGTCTCTGTTGGCTTCCTCTTCAACACAAGACTTTATGCTAATTTCTGCAGAGATTTGCACCCTCTGATTATACTCATTGGTAGCCAACTTTATTGAACCTAAGATCTACTGTTTGGTGACTAGACGTGCGGTTTCGCTATTACGTGAACAGTGAATAGATCATTATTTGATTTCAAAATTGTACATTACGATTTAACTGGAAAACGTTGAAAAATAAAAACAGATTAGAAATGTTGTGTTGCGGGAGGGAATGTTTTTTACAGGAAAACTGTGAAATTAAGCACAGAATCGGAAAAAATAATTTCTGAGGACAGATAAGTGATCTATCTATTGAAAACAGCTATATCTGTCGCTATAGGTGAGCAGTATATGCTCTATAAAGCAGCGGCCACACCGCTGCTTAAAAAACGGAATCGCAGGGACGTGCCGTAAACGTCAGGACTTTACCGAACAAAACTCGTGACGTTTACGGCACGTCACTGCAATCCCACACCGTTTGCGTATTTTGAGCAGCGGTGTGGAGGGCAAGCGATAAAAACGGTGCGCATACGGTGCGTCACTGCGATTCCGCGCCGTCACCGTTTTTTAAGCAGCGGTGTGGCCGCTCCTTTAAGGTGTGTCATACTGCCACACATTTCATAAAGATGGCGCTCGGCTGTAAAAGGTTTCGCAAATTACAAATATTGGCTGTCTCGAGAACACATGAACAACTTGCGCTACTGTTATCTATAGTTATCGAGTGACTATTATGTACCTGACAACGTGTCTTTAAAGTTGTCTTGTAGTTCTCGCAACATTACAACGCTCTTCTGATGAGCTTAGAAACGAGTGGTTCTGTTGTATGTTTTTCACTAAACATTTCAGCCATTACTAATAATTTCGCAATCCATTGTTTGTGTTGAAATTTGTTAGTGTCCACCATTTTTCTGGCAGATATTAAACACGCATGTGATTCATCATCATTTGCTATTTGCATTGTCATGATTTCATTTTTTAGACAGGGCAAAACAGTTAAAAAATCCTGTGTTTTTTATCAGATACCAGAATGCATTTAATTCATCACGTCTAAACCGCTGAACCGATTTAGATGAAATCCGGTGTACACATAGTTTAATTCCCGGGGAAGGACATAGATAGTTTTTATCCCGAAAAATTGCATATCTACCGCGGGATAGCGATAAATGAATTATACATGGACGGAGTCGCGGGCAACAGGCTAGTATAGTAATAAATTATAGTAAAGCGAAGCCTACCAACGCCCTGTTGCGACTACCTGTCCCCCCCCCTCCCCCATGGTGGCGCTAAGCGCAGTGCGTGCGCAGGTCTGGCGCAGCTGGTGTCGGAGCAGTTCCTGTCGAGCGAGGAGCGCGCCGCCGCGCCGCAGGCCAACCGTGAGTCACCATCATCAGTAGACCCCGTTGTCAAGGGGACAGTTTGATGGCTACCTAACGTTACTGACAATACAAATTATCCAAGTGTCGACGTTGTCTGTTGTAGCTACGCATGGGAACTCCAAAATTTATCTCAAAACTCAATTCAAATAAAGTTTTATCAGCCAAATATGTGGTCTACCACCCTAAAGTTGATAATCGTTTGCATGTCATAAAACAATAATGCCAATAGACGTGTCTGTCAACTTGAAAGTTCGACTTTCGCGACATATTTATTTGATAGGGACTTGTTCAAAAATTGATAGACCACATATTTGGCTGATGGTACCCTCCAAACTGCTCGCTTGATGACGAGGTGTACTCATCAGCGCATCGCTTCGGGCCCGCCTTGGGATGATTGTGCAGTCACGGCTTTTCATACAAACGGTGATGTCGGGTTCCACCATAAAGGAATAATTGAGACCATAATGCCAGGCCGCTAAGAAGTCCTGCCACATTGTACAACTATTTATTTATTTACTTATAAAAAAATAAAGATCCTGATTATTGTTAATGTTAACCATTGAAAAAAAATGCTATACAAAAAAATTCCCACCTGTTACCACTGATATCAAATTGGTGGTAACAGGCGGAATAACCTTTGAAAATCACGGATCCAGTAAAAATTACTGTAAACATTTTTTTCCTTTGCCTTTATAAATTAATTAGTACGGAATCATTGTGCGTGAGTCCAATGAGGGCTATCGCGTATGAATTCGCCACTAGAGGCGCTAGTGTAGCGTGAGGTCTCCGAAATGTCAAATCTCATAGTTTTTGGGTGAGCTACGCAGGTTTATTTATAATTAGAATAATTTTGTGAATATTTTGCAATATCTGACATTAATTATGGCAAATATGCGTTCCGGGGCAATGAATGTCTGTGTTTTGAGACAGTTTTGTCTTTCGGAAACCTTTGTCCTCCCTTTTTTCCGAACAAAACGGGGACTATGCAACACTGGCATGCTCGATATTTTTATGGTACGGTTTTAAGGTGTATTAAATATGATATTAATCTATACTTTGTTTTCATGCCCGTAATAACAGACTTTGAAAGCCATACTTAAAAACCTCACGCAACAGTGCGCCATCTAGTGAGACAAAAAACGATAGCCCTCATTCGAACTTGGCCGGTTTTATTTGCTGGGGTCGCTCAGCGAAGCTGTCTTCTCAGAGAAGCCACGCACACCGCTAAAGCTACGTCTCACAGGGATGAACACTGAGGCGGCCACATGCACGCTCGTCGCTCGTTTGCAGCGATAAATCTGAACCCATTTTGAATGTCATTTTGAATTTCCTGCGACTCAAAAAAGTAGCGTCAAGTCGCCGCGTCGAGCAGCAGCGACAAGATGGCTGCTTGCAGGAATGATCTTGGTCTTGGAAGATGATTTCTTAATCTCATTTAGTAGCAGTCGGGCGTGGCAGTGGTACAAATAAAAGAAATTGGAGTGAATGAAAAAGATAAATAACAGTGTTTTTTCCGAAATTGAAGTTTTTTTTCCAGTGATAACGCTCAACATTTTCAGCTTTTTCTCCTATATGTTACGTGACCAATTTGACGCTGGAAACGAGAGTCGAGCGACTTGCTTGTGGCCGCGCCTTAACACTTGCAACATCTTGTGCCAATGCTTTGCATGCGCTTGTGTGAATACTCTTCATAGCGCTCATCTCATACATGCTTGGCTAGTTCAATACCTAGTTGCGACGTGAGCCTTCGAGCACATTCAGTGCCAAGAAGCCGACAGTCTGATGGGCTACTACGAAACTCGCAAATCGAAGTTCGTATCGCACCGTCCCTTTCACTCGCGTATTAAATGACATAAGCGTCAGCGGGACGGCAACATGTGAAGTTCGAGTTTTGCAGTTTTTTTGGTGCATAAGCCATAGTTGACAACCTTAGAGCGACCGCCGAGAGTAGGTATGAAAAGTGAAGTACATACAGGAGATTGACTTCTGAACTATGTGTGTTTTGTGGTTCGGTTACGAGCGTAGCGTTATATTGTGGTCGCGACTGCTAGGCCGTACATGAACTGACTGACAGTATTCTGAGTGTCTTCTATCACGCCGCATATGTGCGCCTTTATTATAATTCACCTTCAATTAATTCACCTTTATTAAACGATAGAAGTAGATAAGTTGCAAAGTAGTTTCTGGACCGATTAGTGTCAATGTTGAATTGAATTTATTTAACACAATAACAGGCGCAGAGTAAGAACCAAGAAGTCCGTTGTTAACAACGGACTAGAGATTAAATGCGTAATATTAGAATGTATTCAGAGTCTAGTTTTATAGAAACAAATAGTAACCAGATGTTGGTTTTGTGGTGTGAAGCCAGATTTCAATCGATTTCAGGTTTAGCATAAACTACCAGGTCGATATTGGGCATTTCTATCTATCGTATATCCTGAGTTTATCTCTCCGATTTCAACTAAATTTATATATTTATAAGAAAAAAGTCGTCAGTTTTAAACAAATTATAATTATGAAAGTTCATTTATTACTGATTACTCTTAAAGTTTGCAGTTGTAATAAACTCTTAGTGTAAAGGTGGCATGAGTTCTCGCGTATATTATTCGTCGCATGCGTCGTTATTGTATAAAGTGTTGTAGTGGGGAGATGCAAGTGTGGTTGTTGTCAGACGTGCTGGGCGGGGCGGGAGCGGGCGGGGCGGGCGCGGGCGCGGGCGGGTACAGCGCGCCGCCGCCCACGCTGCTGCGCTGGTGCGCGCGCCGCCGCCATCTCGCGCTGGCCGGCCTGGCCGGCTCCGTGCGCGTCTGGGACGCTCACACAGAGCTGCTGCACGCAGACATACCCACAGGTGAGACCCCGACCGGGCCTCGCGGCCATGGGGCGGCCAGCGGCCAGCGGCCAAGGGGGACAACAATATCGGCACACGCACTCTAATATTACGAGTACCAGCTTTTATTTACAGTGCTTTCATTCCAGCATGGTGCGGGTGACAGCTGTCAATATCACAGACTAGAATGTTAAATTGTTGAAACTTAGTCGATAAAAGTAATTTATGTATTTATTTACGTCCAGCACGTTACGTGCACGTTAACGTTACGTGCAGGCTTTTTAATCTAGGTTTAAGTGGTCTTAAGTCCTGTCAGATCCATACAAGAACTGTCAGTTTTAGCCTTAAATCACGATTTAAAAAAGCGTACAAGACGTCCTTAGTCATAGTCATAATTAATGTCATCATTAATCCGATTATTACGCTAATTTTGATGAGAATATAAGTGAAATTCTAGGATGGAATATTATTTGCCACTTAAGAAAGAGTTTACAAGAATTTAATTCATCAGCCACTATGGAACCATTTTACAGTAGACGTCGTAGTGAAATAGCATTAATTAACAAGGAAAATCGTAAGTAATGAGTTTTCCTTTGAAAAGGTTCCATGGTGGCTCATGAATTAAAGTCCTTGGCCGTACATAATTTAGTTGGTTCAACACGCGGTTCAAATGTGTCACCAGAGTGCGAGAGCGCGGCGACGGCGCTGTGGCGGGGCTCGGAGTGGGAGGGCGCGGGTGCCGGCGCGGGCGCGGGGGACGGCGGGCCGTGGTCGCGCGGGTTCGCGGACGGGTCGCTGCGCGCGTGGGACGAGCGCGCGCGCCGGCGCGCAGGCCGCGCTGCACCACCACCGCGCGCCCGTGCTGTGCTGCGCGCCGCGACACGCCAGGCACAAGCTGGTCACCGGCTGGTCAGTAGTGGGGGGGGGGTCGCTGGTGGCGGGGTCGCGGACGGGTCGCTGCGCGCGTGGGACGAGCGCGCGCCCGGCGCGCAGGCCGCGCTGCACCACCACCGCGCGCCGTGCTGTGCTGCGCGCCGCGACACGCCAGGCACAAGCTGGTCACCGGCTGGTCAGTAGTGGGGGGGGGGGTCGCTGGTGGCGGGGGTCGCGGACGGGTCGCTGCGCGCGTGGGACGAGCGCGCGCCCGGCGCGCAGGCCGCGCTGCACCACCACCGCGCCCGTGCTGTGCTGCGCGCCGCGACACGCCAGGCACAAGCTGGTCACCGGCTGGTCAGTAGTGGGGGGGGGGTCGCTGGTGGCGGGGGTCGCGGACGGGTCGCTGCGCGCGTGGGACGAGCGCGCGCCCGGCGCGCAGGCCGCGCTGCACCACCACCGCGCGCCCGTGCTGTGCTGCGCGCCGCGACACGCCAGGCACAAGCTGGTCACCGGCTGGTCAGTAGTGGGGGGGGGTCGCTGGTGGCGGGGGTCGCGGACGGGTCGCTGCGCGCGTGGGACGAGCGCGCGCCCGGCGCGCAGGCCGCGCTGCACCACCACCGCGCGCCCGTGCTGTGCTGCGCGCCGCGACACGCCAGGCACAAGCTGGTCACCGGCTGGTCAGTAGTGGGGGGGGGGTCGCTGGTGGCGGGGGTCGCGGACGGGTCGCTTGCGCGCGTGGGACGAGCGCGCGCCCGGCGCGCAGGCCGCGCTGCACCACCACGCGCGCCCGTGCTGTGCTGCGCGCCGCGACACGCCAGGCACAAGCTGGTCACCGGCTGGTCAGTAGGGGGGGGGGTCGCTGGTGGCGGGGGTCGCGGACGGGTCGCTGCGCGCGTGGGACGAGCGCGCGCCCGGCGCGCAGGCCGCGCTGCACCACCACCGCGCGCCCGTGCTGTGCTGCGCGCCGCGACACGCCAGGCACAAGCTGGTCACCGGCTGGTCAGTAGTGGGGGGGGGGGGGGGTCGCTTATCAACGTCTATGTAAAACGTAACCTATGTTATCTCCGAGATCAGTTTCAGCGTGAAAATCTCACACAAAATTTTAAGAAAAGATCTAATTAGTCTGTTACTGTGTCGAGGAAAGGATTATAAACAGTGCCGCCTACGGTGTCAGTGCCGAGCCACAACGCCCTCAGCCATTCCCGAGGACATTATGGCTCGGCACTGCTCAGGCATCAGTGTTGGAAGTGTTTGTTTCCCGCAGCATGAACGGCGAGATCCGCATCTACGACACGCGCGCCATGGACGCGCCGGCGGAGACGCTGCGCGCGCCGGGCCCGCTCGCCGCCGTCGCCGTGCACCCGCTGCTCGATCTCATCGCCTGGTGAGACGCGCCCGCGCCCGCATCATCATCATCATCATCCCAGCCTATATTACGTCCCACTGCTGGGCACAGGCCTCCTCTCAGAACAAGAGGGCTTGGGCATAGTTCTCACGCGGGCCCAGTGCGGATTGGGAACTTCACACGCACCATTGAATTGCTTTGCAGGTTTGTGCAGGTTCCTCACGATGTTTTCCTTCACCGCAAAGGTCGTGGTAAATTTCAAATGTAATTCCGCATATGAATTTCGAAAAACTCAGAGGTGCGAGCCGGGTTTTGAACCCACGACCCTCTGCTTGAGAGGCGGATAGTCAAACCACTAGGCCACCACGGCTTTTTACGCCCGCATAGCCTGTATTATTATGTCTATACCTAATGGCGGCTGATCGGAATATTACTTTATTTGAGAACTACTACCGCTGGCGTTCGTGTCGTCAAAGGCCTAGTGTGTATATGTTTTTATTTTATTTGTTTAGTTTTAAACCCCCGCTTTTTTTTTTTGACTCTTTTTGTTTTTTTTTTTCTGAGGACCTGGGTTCGATTCCCAGTGCTGGTCTCTTTTTCTGGTTTTTCTGTGCATCCATGTCTCAGTTTGTATTTTCGATATGGTTTCACGAGATACCCGTAAAAGTAACAAATTTGGAGTTGAAATAAAAAATACAAAAAGACTCCAAAAAAAAAGCAACCATGATGTTGTGATGTATTTACGGAATTCCGAGTGTATGTGGCGGGAGTGTAAGTAATTCAAGTTGTACTGTGGTTGCAGTGGGTCGGTGAACCAGTCGATCAGTTTGTTCGAGCTGGGCGGCGCGCCGCTCAACACGATCAAGTTCCACGAGGGATTCATGGGTATGGGCGCGCGCATCGGCCCGGTCTGCTGCCTCGCCTTCCATCCGCTCAGGTCGGTTGCACACGCCCGGAGACGCTCTGCGAGTGCGCCCTGTCTGAACTCGCCTTTAGAAACGCCCTTCTTGCATGTACTATTGTGAGGGATTGTCTATACGGGCACGTAACTAGTACATGTCCAGTGGGCATGACGGATGCAATTTACGTCAACATCGTGTCGAACGATAACTTAACATGGATATGACTACGATTGGTTTAAAAAAGAACATGAGTGAAAAATAGTTAATTTTATTGTTTTACTAGCTTTTGCCCGCGGCTTCGCCCGCGTGGAATTCGGTTATCGCGCGCTGATCCCTCGGGAACTGTGCATTTTTTCGTGATAAAAAGTAGCCTATGTCACTCACGGGTCCATAAACTATCTCTATGCCAAAAATCACATCGATCCGCCGTTCCGTTTCGACGTGAAAGACGGACAAACATACACACAAACACAAATTGTTGTAGCAAATAATTGTATTTTTTTCTATATTACATATTTCAGTACATTATTTTATAGTTTACTATCCACTTATGTAGGGAAAAATACCTCTTTACATCTACAGATAATATAAGAGGACTGAGAGGTGGTAGAATTTTTTTTTGACATTCATAAGTGCTTGTTATAGCCTAAATTGAATAAAGATATTTTGACTTTGACTTTGACTTTGAGGTGCGTATTCATAGTGATAATTCACCATTATTAGGAACATTATCACCATCACTCAAATTTCTATAATTTTTTTTACAAAAATATTAATCGAAGTTTAATAAAAGTTTTATCCATCCTATGCTTTCGTCACCATATTGCATCCATAACCGCCCTCTATACATGTCAGACGGGCCTATCTTAAGTTTGTTGCCGATCTATACTTTACCATTGCTGTGTCGTGTTAGCGGATCAGTTGGATGGAACTTAGTTCTATTTCATAAGCAGTACAAACCGGTAAATTAACTTTTTTCTATATACATATTTCAGTACATTATTATATGTTTATCAAATACCCTTTATTAAGCTATAAGAGGACTGAGAGGTGTTTTCACATTTAAAGTTTGATGTTTACAGCGGGTGCGTATTGTAGAAAATTTATGACATGCTCAAAGTGTTCAAAATTCGAAGTTTAATAAAAGCGCTTTCGTCACCATATTATAGGGCATGTAGGTTTGTTGCCGATCTATACTTTACCATTGCTGTGTCGTGTTAGCTGGATGGAACTTAGTTCGGTACTTTAAATTTATAGCGGTAAATTAACTTTTGTTTGTATGTGTGGCAGGTACGCGATGGGCGTAGGGTCGAAAGACTCGACGGTGTCTGTGTACGTGCGCCGGTGACCGCCCGCGCGCCCCCGCCCCCGCCCCCGCCCCTTCCCGCACTGACGCGCAACGTGAGTGCACCCTCACGCCATACAACTACATAACAATGTGCTCCCCGGGCGGGACCTTCAATGTGCAAGCACACACTCGAAATGGTGATCTACATCGAGTCTTAGGTCCCTGTCGAGAGAGTACATGACGTCATCCTTCCCTTACGGATGTCGCCGCTTTATCCACTCCTTGCTATTTATACGCACAATCTTTGTGTGTACATAGATTTTACACGAGTGACGTCGCGGATAAAAGCCAGTTTGAATACAAATAGTACATTGATAACCAAGGGTGGAAAGTGACCCATTTCACCCAATAGTTCGAGGGGAAATGGGTAATTTCACCCGAGTTAGAAACTCTACTTTTCATTTCGACTGAGGAATATAAAATACTATAAAAAAGAGTATAAATATAAATTGAATTTATTTATATCCAACCTCCAACGGTACCTTTTCGACCTGGCCAGCACGGCCGACTATAAAAAAATCGAGTTGGTCACGACCAAGGACCATATATACAAAACTGGAGGTTGAACGCCGAACGAAGAAGTTTATATAGTTATTTTATATTCCATCTCTTTCTTAACCTAACTAAAGAAAGAGATGGAATATATTCGTGACGTAATAAAGATCAAATTTTTTGTTTCAAACGTATGTTCGGCGTTCAACTTCCAGTGTTGTATAATTATAAGCTCCTTGGTCACGACGTGCATCTAGATAGCCATGCCGAAACGTGAAAAAAAATATCTTCGACTAAAAAAATACTTTCCACCCTAGAGTTGAAAACGCAATTTTCCACCCGGCCATGAAAATTAAACTTTCCGAACAGGAGAGATTAAAAAAATGTATTGTTTTCCAGGATGGGCAGTTGCTCGCGACAGAGGCAGCGCTAGTTGAATAGTCCGCGAGGCGCGCCGCCCGCAGCCCGCAGCCCGCAGCGACCGCGCGGACAGCTCCGACGCTCCGCCATATTCCGTGGGCAGCGGTGGGGAGCGCCATCAAACACACGCCTTCTTTTACCGGGTGGGCCTGTAACAGGAGCAAAAAATTAAAACACAGGTTCTGCTATTCAAATGGAACTATACTTTAGTTCTGCAACTTTCAAAAATTAAGTAATTTTATCATTATGTTTATGCCAAATCCAATAGCCTAAATGACATCGCCTGTCACGTAAAAAAATGACGGATTTCGCAATACATTGCTTGTCCAATTAAACTTTAAACTATAATAAAAATCATAATACAAGTTATTTTCAAAAGTTGTAGAACTAAATTAGCTCGAGGTGAAGAGTGGAAGCTGTGGTTTAATTTTGTGCTCCTGTTACGGGGCCCAATATATTTTTACAATAAACTGACCAGCACTTCTCTGTCACGTGATGAAAGTGAACATGTAACTGGTTAGTAAGAGCCTATTTACTCTAGCTTTGAAGCTTGAGGTTGTCTGCCCGGAGAAAGACGGGAGCAGGGTCCATGGCCTAGCGATTCGCATTAGGAATGAGGCGAACCGGTTCTTGGGGCCAATCGAATGCTTAAAACGTGTGGGTGAGACACTCCCGCTTTTTTTTCCTAGCGTTTTATACACCTGCCCACTGAATATGCAGTTTAGGTTTAGTTTGAGAAACTGAGGACAAAGATTGATGAATTTTATCACGTCTGAGTGTTTCTCTTTCTGACTTATTATAGACCATTCGATCAATTTCGTGCGTAATTTTAGGGCACTGTACCTTAGAAAATTGACTAGTACATACTAACAAGCGATAATCCCTTCGCTCTCCATATTTCTGTTGTAAAGTTCACAAGTTCTGTTGAACTAATTTCTATGTGATCTGTCGTAGCGTGCTAAAAATATATTGGATCATATATAAATAGACCTATTGTCAAATTAAGGAAATCGGGAAACTTTGAAGGCAGTGTAGAATATAATAAATAAGAAGACCCAACGTAAATGTATGCATCTAATTAAGTTATTATGTTATTTAATCGAATGTGCTTTGAATAATGAGTGATTATTTTAATATGACTTCATCCATGCTCAAATAGCCTGGTCGCTCGTTTGTTTAGCACAATCATTTCGTCACTACTTTGAAATAATCTCGTATCTAAAATCAATATGTCAACAAAATTGAACCTTGACGTAATGTTCATAAGATCCACTCGGAAAAATTATCTACTTTGAGATTTTTATTTAAAGTAGTGACGATTTTTACACTTCGCGATCTTATTCAAGATATTACTTTAAGGTGTAAAATATTTTTCCAGTTTTAAGTTCTCTTTCTATCGCACTTAATTTACTTTTCGGAAATTGAGTGCAATTGTTAAAAAAGTTACCGAACATACAAGAAATATGAAAGTCTGACACAAATGAACAACTTTTCTTTCCTAGTGAGAAAAATATTCAATAAAGCTATCCCTTTTCTCACTAGGCTTTAAACGACCCTAAATGTGTTCCTTTATCCAAGCCACATTAGATTAAATAATAGCAGGCGCAGAATATATGTAGAAACATAATCCATCCCGTGAAGGTTGCACGGCTTGTGTCGAGCGATACATCAAATTATAATTTTATGCGGAAATTAAAATGGAAAAAATCTGTGAGCTGTCTAAATATAAAAAGTTGCGCGCGTTGTCATTATGCGAACGAATACGCGCCCTGCCGCCAGCCATGTTAGTGTAAACTAACGGTGCTAGGGTCGCGTTTAAACACTAGGTTGTATCTAGCGTCGCTGTCTGCGAGACGACGCCTCGGGCTCCGCTCCTCTTGCTAGCTACCCTCGTTTGGGTGGTTGACACCATTAAATGACAAGGGCACATCTCAAATACGTTTCTATTTATTTATTTCAGGCTATTTCATTTTCGTTGAATGCATTACACGGAATTGTTAGATCATATCATGTTTTAAACTTTCGTGATTTTCACTTATAGTCAAAATACCACAAACGGGACTTATTACGCTAAAACGCAAGAGTAATATTTACCTCGACGTTTCAACCACATTACAGTGGCCGTGGTCACGAGTAGACTGAAGTGAAGGGTGTCAAGTCTGTCTAGCAGCGCGAGTCCTTCGAAGTACACACAAAACTAACAACGTCCGATAGTCTCTCCGAACATTCATCCCGACACTTATTTATAACAGGATTCTACGAAGATGAAAGCCTATATCCATCGTCCCGGTAGAAATTTTAGTGCTTTTTTATTTCAACCACTTTTTGTGATCAAGTGCGGGAAGTTCGAAGGACTCGCGCAGCTAGGCAGACTTGACACCCCACACTTCAGTCTACTCGTGGTAATGTGGTTGAAACGTCGAGGTAAATATTACTCGTGTGTGTTAGCGTGATAAGTCCCGTTTGTGGTATTTTGTTAGATCATGTGATCTTTAAGTCTGTTTTGCTTAATCTTGATTTATCTTAAATAACGGTCCTTCACCTCTAAAAACAAAAACCAAGTGGGACAAAACACCACCGCCTTGCGTGATCCCGGCACCTGCGCAGGCGGCCAGAACTGCCAATGCCCGCAGCGAGCAGCGCGGCGAGGCTCATCTCGACCGACCGAGGGTTTGACTAAATAAATAAAAACGTGCCATTGCTATAAAAGTCATCTAAGAATCACGTTTTGACAGATAATACAAAGCATTTCAGTTGATTGGTGTCAAGTACCCAAGTAAGGAACTGCGCCGGCGCAGCCGCCGCGGACACTTGGTGCTTCGTCATAAAGACATATTATATGCGCTAAATAATGTTCTAGGGCCGAATAGCCTTCCGAACACTATTACATATATTATTTTAATACGAAGTTATAGGATTCGATTAATATAGGGAGAATTATCGCCTTGAAGACGGCTTACCGCCGTACACACAGACGTCGGCTCACTTAACTTGATTCTTACTGGTTTTCCGTGCGGAACCATCGCAAAGTAAACAGTTAAGAGCCTCCTTAAACGCCAGTCACTGTGATTACATTATTTTATAATTATGAGATCATGGAATGAGAATTTGAACCAAAAATGTTAAGGTTGATTAACCCGAAATTAACGTTATACGTCATTTTAACGCCCGTTAATAACCATATTGACTATTTACTTTTTATTTGCAACTCAGCTACTGTGACAAGGATGACATTGCTTTGTTAATGTAAAAATAATTTAAAATACACCAGTATGTAAGGCGATGGCTACATGTGCAATAAATACTGTGCTCTATTATTGATCGTGTAGTCTGGCGTATTGACGGATGTCAGTATTTTATTATCTGGTTTTTCTTAATTCCGTATTGTCAATTTTATGAATTAAATTCACCTTGATTTTAGAGCAGCTCGCTATTTCGCAACAGTCGCATGCGCCATGAACACGAGACGACCTGTAATTAATAAAAATAGTAATGAGTAGTCTAAAATATTGTCCGTATTGTCAGTTCATGGATATGGATATTCGTCATATCTTATAGGTTCAGTAATTATCACGAATATTAGCACGCGTCCCCATATCAACACACGATTGAAGTGTATCGTAAACTGCTTCAACTTTGCCCTTTGCGAGTTGATTTAGAGTCGATAACTTAGCACTCTTATAGGTTTTAAACTTTTATCTACACGGGAATTATTATTACGGGGGGATAAAAGCTTTAAAACCTAAATGGTGCTAAGTTATCGACTCTAAATCGAATCAGGCAATGTTGGGGCCAGAGGGCAAAGTTGTAGCAGTTTACGGTACGAGACACTACAGTACTGACGTGATAAATATTGTACAGTCAAGGAAACTGAATCACGTACCAGGGTGGAACTTTTTCATTATCTATTTCGCTATGATTTCTTTGGCAAATGTTTTTGATGTCATGACATGACATTAGTAGCACAAGTATCTTTAACTGTACGCCTGTCTAACCTTCACGTAAGATGAGGTACACAGATGTTTTTGCACAATTTTTTTATTGCTATTTTCATTAAAATTATCCTCTCCACCCGACGCCACCCGACGATAGGCATTCACAAATATTATTATACGGAAAGCCACCTAATTAAACTAAATGCAATGCAAACGTTATCGTCCTTAGATCAAAGAAGCATAAGTGGCTACGATTTTCATGCAGTTACCTCTGGCCGTTCCTACGTTAGAAAAAGAATCCGGCTCATTGTTACCCGCCTCGTCCCTCCCGGCCATTTGAGTCGCCGGATGAGAATTGATTGTTAACGCCCGGCCTTATCGTTCGCGTGCCTTTCCCGAGTTGGGGACCGCGGACACTCACTCGTAAAGGAGTAGAGCTTACGGAGAGTGCCCGAGTCGCGTCGGGTGCGGACACCTCGCGCACGAACCGTCAATGCAACAGCCAAATACAAATGTACCTTTTCACAAGATATAACGCTTTAAATATGTAACGTTATATGTTTTACATCGGCACTAGGTAGTAAGTAAGGCATGCACAACTATTGGATTGTTTTGAACCCTACGGGCGTAGCGTCTTGCCCAGCTTAGACTTGCTAGAAAAATCGTGCAAGTTGCATTACATTGCGTTCGATTGACCACTACAAACTGGTTGGCCTTACGGCCCCGCAATGTAATGCAACTTGCGTGATTTTTCTTGCAAGTCTAAACTCGGCTTTATGTTCGTAAGAGCGCGCGAGATAATTAAACTAAATGTCTTTCTTGGAATAGCCCCGTGATTTATTACGAAACTCGAAACTCGAAGTTGGTATCGTACCGTCCCGTCGGTTTCTCGAGACTTTGTTGTTTTTGAGTTGCTCTTAAACAATAGGGATGACGACTGGGTTAAAAATATGTCATTCTATTTATTCCTACAGTTAGATTATGTAAAAATATGGGACACGTATCGAATCGACAAAGACATAGATCATCAAACTTCCGGAGTGGGGGCTTGTGACGTCACTATTAGTTAAAAATCGTACCATACAGTGACTTCACTCGAAACTTCTAAGCGCTGTATCCTCGTCATTTTTTGTTTGTCAAACAAAAAAAAATACGTGGACAATATTTTGTTAATTATCTAACTGACGGACTAAACAGTTTTTTTAGTCGTCTAGCCTGCTCTGCCCGACCAGTGGGACAGCGGGGCCCCGCGGCCCGCCGCCCGATAATGTCTCTTCTTCTTCTTTTTCAACCTTTCACCACCCAATGCTGAGTGTAGGTCTCTTCTAATGCACGCCATTCTTCCCGGTTTTGCGCCTTTCGCATCCAGTCCTTTCCGGCCACTCTAGCAAGGTCGTCGGTCCAACGCATCGGTTGCCTGCCTACATTTCTATGCCCTACTCTAGGCCTCCGCTCAAGCACCCGACTACCCCACCTGTTGTCCTGTCTACGGCATATATGGCCCGCCCACTTCCTTTTTCTGCTAGCGATCACACAAGCTAATAACCCGCCCGATAATGTAGTAAATGTGAATGAACGCGTGCCCGGTTGATGGAAATTTCACCAACGTATTGGAATGATTTTCTGAAATATACAGTTAACGCACTTCCACCTTACTTCCACTGGTGCCACCGACGCAAGAGTGCGTTCAAAATGTATGATACAGCGGCACTGAGCGAAGTTCCGAAAACGCATATGTGCGTCGGTGGCAGTGAATGCGTTAATTCAACAGTCTCTTGTGTGGGATGTATGTGATTTTGATCCATAAACTATACAATATCGTGCCGCATACGCATCTTCGTAAAGTGCGGTTTATTGAACCAGATGTTGTGTAATGCCTCGTGCCACCTGCCTCACTTATACCTACATTTACTATTCCACTTTATACTTATACTGATTTGGATTGTGTGACTTATTTAAGTTTTATATTGTAAAGGGAAGTAACTGTTATTGTTTCAAATGAATTATGTGATTAGTGATTTACAGAAAGTTCCTACGACTTATTATTTACTAGATGCCATTTTTATTATAATAAGTTTGCGTTCACTATGTAAGCGACTAACTATATTGTGTTCTTTATTTATATTTTTAACGGTATAGAATGTACCTACTAGTGTAGGGATGCATAATAATGGAAACATTAGAACTAATTATGTGCATGAGTAATCGGAAGAATTTATTTTTAAAATATGTTTTTGTATTGGTTTGTACAGCATTGTACCGGGGCCTCCGCCACATAGGTTAAGTGATGAGCATTTAATGATATCAATAATCAATAATTATTTATAAAATTGTTCAGCTGATTGAACAAACATAGAACACTTACGAAATCAAGTTATGTAATACGTGGCCATACCGCATCGGTTTACTTGTTAGTTTGTAGCATAATGTAGTCGAAAAGAAGCGCCGCGCAGAACAAAGAGATGGTGATTGTATCATAATGCATTTGTAACAATTGATTTGATTAGCGGCTTTTACAAGTTGTGTAATTTGATTGTATGTACATTATACAATTTAAAATTGTTGTTGTTGAAATAAAACATGGTACATAGATAATTGTTTTTATTTACTGCCACTCAGTCACGGAGAGTAAAAGTCCATTGGTTATGTCTTCGGATGCTGTGTGCGCAACACCTCTGGGAATGCCGCCGTGCTCGGCATAGAGATGGGTAAATCCGGATCTGAAGGTTCAAGAGTGATTCTTAAGCGGATCCCATGCGGATCCAAATCCCTCAATGACTCCTTTCAAATCTTATCGACTCCGGAGTTACTAACTCCGGCCAACCTATTGGATCGAGCGACACGCGACCGGCGATTCAGCACTCACTTCACTTTCGTTCAATCACGTCGGATCGGATCGGAGATGTGCCGTCGAGCTTACGCTAATAGCAATTATTACGAGAGGAAAAAGGATAGCATGATACCAATTTCAGAGCCGCTCCCCGGAGCCGGTACGCCAGTAAGTAAGTATATCCGAATGACTACCAGATTCGAGTCATTAGGACAAATCGGTAGGGTACCTCAAACTAATAATCGCTTGAAAGAATTGGAGTCAATAAAGGAGTCTGAGTTGATAAGCGGATTCGGTACCGATACCGGAGCTGGATTTAGTGAATCAGATCCCTTGTCGGAGTCAAGATACCAATGTCTTCGGCATCACTGACGCCGCGGGAAAATTTGGGCAATGCGATGGGAATAGAGTTACTCGCTTTTTGTTTAATAATTTTGGTCATCATCATCTTATCAGCCATAGGACGTCCACTGTTGGACAGAGGCCTCCCCCATAGACCTCCAGCTGCCTCAGTTGGAAGTGGTTTGCATCCACTGTGAACCCGCGACTTTAACCAGGTCATCGGTCCATCTCGTTGGTGGACGTCCTACGCTGCGTTTGCCGATCCGGGGTCTCCACTCGAGAACCTTTCGGCCCCAACGATCATCTGTTCGCCGTTGCTATATGGCCTGCCCATTCCCACTTAAACGAGCTTATTGGCTTAATAGTTTTGATGTGTGACACTTTATTCCTAATGGTGTACCCAAGGTCTCCACCAAAATTCAGCGGCACGCGAAAAATCGACACAGTGATATCCTCTTTACAGACGAAAAGATTTTCGATATTGAAGAGAAGTACAATAAACAGAATGATAGTGTACGCTAGGAGCTCTGAAGAGTATTCTCTGATCTTATTACGGGCCAACTGAGGTTCATTTTTGCGACGGTTTTGGATAAGCATGTCAAAGATCTACCCAACACGCTATTTTCAGGACATAATTTTGTGTTCCAGCAGGATTCTGCGCCAGCACACAAAGCCAAGACCACTCAAGCCTGGTTTGAGCGTCAAAAAATCGACTTTATAAGACACGAAGATTGGCCTTCCTCCAGTCCGGACCTTAATCCTCTGGACTATAAAATTTGGCAGGTCTTAAAGGGGAAGGTCTGTGCTAAGCCCCATAAAAATTTAAAGAGCCTGAAGTCATCTTTAAGAAAAGCAGTCGCTGTAATAGACATGAAAATGGTGCGTGCTGTGATAGACGACTGGCCAGATTAAGGGCCTGTATTAAAAACAATGGAAGTCATTGTGAATAATTTTAAGTAATTTTAATTTTTTATTAAATGTACTTTAAATTGGTATATAATTTATTAAAAACTGATTGGTACTTTTGTTTTTATCATTATTTTCATTTGTGACAGAACTTTGGGACGGACTACGTAGTTATTTGGGCAAATAAGATTTAGGAGAAATATCTACTGGTGAAATATCGATACGTAGGTTAGCCGTTAAATTGTTTGTGATAATAATTAAGGCTGGGAATATACGTCAGATTTTTCGATAAGTACGAAAGTCTTTACTGGCAAAATTTTTTTTCAAACATATTATTATGACTTTACATTTTACCCGAGCGAAGCCGGGTTTTCATCTAGTCATTTAATCACATTGTAAATCTGCTTCAAAAAATATACCTCGTTGAGTTTCATGCCGGATTCTTCTCAACAGAGGTATTTCCGAACCGGTGGTAGATTTTTTTTTGACATTCATAAGTGCTTGTTATAGCCTAAATTGAATAAAGATATTTTGACTTGGACTTTGATCCCTCCTTTTAATACTTACAATGCTGTGCTCCATAGCTCTTTGGCAGACCTTCAGCTTGGGTTTCTGAATTTCTGTTAAGAGCCATGTCTGAGCACCGCAGGTTAGGATGGGCAGTATACACATGTCAAAATTATGAGTTTCTGCTTAAGTGTCAATGGAAGGCTGCCCTTTACCTACCAGCTCCTTCGTGGACCAGAACCTTTTCCAGGCGTTATCGATGCGTCTTTCGACCTTAATAACTTGAAAAATGATCCAACTAGTTTAATTTTTGGGGGCTCCTAAAGGTGAGCTACAACGAAAGCCAACTGAACTGCGCTAGAACGCCTTGGTGCTTGGTGCTTGGCGGTGTCGACAAAATACCCTCATTTTCATCACAATTATTGTCAGAAGGCGGGCCCAACATTAACCTCCTGCGACCCACCATACAACAAAAATTGGCATCGAAATTTAAATCTTAATGTCTCATAGATAAAGTTGAATTTATTTTTTTGTTAATTTGAATGATACCGAGAAAATGACACTTCATTCCTTTTTCAAAAGATATAAATTTTATTGCTAACTAGCTGTTGCTCGCGGCTTCGCCCCCGTTGTATTTTTTCTGTATTTTCTTCCATAAAAACCTTCTCCAGGCAGTAACGAACACAACAAAAAAACTTTCCGGCGGCGAATGCACTAGTCCCAAAACGCACTATTAGTCAATACACTCTAATTTCGAAAGCCCCTCTTCTCATAAGAAACTAGGCCCAAAACACCATATTTCCAAAAAGGCTCATTCTCGATTTACACGAGAACCATTGAGAACTAGTCCCAAAATACACCTTTCCCAAAATACCCCAAATTGTGTTCACCTGTAGGTGGCGTAATACTTCATTCTCATAATGCATAGTTCTCAAAACACTTTAGTTCCAAAATACCCTATTTTTTTTTCTTTTAATTTCGAATGACTTTGAAATTGCTTTCAAAATGTGCATTATTTAGATGCTTTTGAGGATGCGTATTTACTAAAATAGATACCCTATTATTTCCCTAAAAGGGCGTCAGTGCCGTCAAGATTTAGTGTTCTTTCAGTTAATCAATGACAAAGGGCATTTTTCTATTATAACATTATTACGAAATCCTAAACTGAGCATGGCTCCACATTTTCTTGGCCAATTTTATTATATGTACTTAAAACATATTTATAACAACACCGTAGAAAACGGTATTCGTAAGGCAATGATATTATGATAGTTGAGACCTTAATCGAACGAAATAACGACTGACTTAAATGAAATACCTCAAAAGCATCTAAATAATGCACATTTTGAAAGCAATTTCAAAAAGTCATTCGAATATAAAAGAAGAAAAATTAGGGTATTTTGGAACTAGAGTGTTTTGAGAACTATGCATTATGAGAATGAAGTATGACGCCACCTACAGGTGAACACAATTTGGGGTATTTTGGGAAAGGTGTATTTTGGGACTAGTTCTCAATGGTTCTCGTGTAAATCGAGAATGAGCCTTTTTGGAAATATGGTGTTTTGGGCCTAGTTTCTTATGAGAAGCGGGGCTTTCGAAATTAGAGTGTATCGACTAATAGTGCGTTTTGGGACTAGTGCATTCGCCACCGGAAAGCAAAAAAAGAGTTAGCGAAATCGGACCAGTGGTTCCCGAGTTTTGCGCTTAGCAACACATTTTACGATTCATTTTTATTTATATAGATAATACGTACTAGTATTATCACTTTGAACCCCAGGAGGTTAAGACGCGAATGACTGTCATGTCCATTTCAATAATAATACGACGCATCTGCCTACCAGCGTTACGATGGTGAACAAAACAATTAATATACTGTCAAAATAAAATATTAATACAAAATAATAAAAAATAATTAAATAATCACAAAAAAAATTGAGATGCAGGAACATTAAGTACATTGTATAATTCGGGTTGTCTGCGGTGTCAGGCATTCTCAGAGTACCAGCTGACCACCACTAACACACAATAAGCTGCCACAGCGCCTGCAAAAAAGAAGAATTATGATTATAGTAAAGTATGGTATATCTATGGGTATACACAGCAGTAATACCAAAAGTCAACCCCTAGGCCGAGGCCACAATACGGCTAAACCGCTAAACTAAAAGCCGCCAGTGCGTCCGCTTACATTAGTTTGATTCACAAAGTCACGCGGTTAAAAACCGCGGCGGTTTAGCCGTAGTCCGGCCTGGGCCTAACGCTTTCATATTTGAATGAAGTAGGCATCGACGTCGACGGTCACACGATAGGCACTTGTCCCACCGCTGACGATGAGCGAGTAACTAGAAACGAGTGGGTGAGCAGCGAGAAGCGAGTGTAGTTTTATCGCTGGCTGTAAGCGAGTGTTCGAGTGCGACGGGCGATTGCTCGTTCCACTCCACTCGCTCGTGCGGGGCGGCCGCCAAGCTGACATCGCTGAGCGAGTATCTATAGCTCAGCGAGTTTTATAGCTCTTGTCGCTGCGACAAAAGATGTAAGAGCGAGTTCTCGCCGACAGTGTGAACAGCCAGCGATCAACTATTAATATATGTGTCTCTTTTACTCACACAGGATCTTATATCTTTTGTTCGTTTCTTGAGCGAGAAAATAGTCGATAGCAAATCGTTTCCTCGCTGGCGGTGAGACAACTGCCTAAGCACTTGCGTTATCGAAAATTACGAATCTCGCAGTGTTGTGTAAAATATATAAAACTAGAGTTCCGTAGTCGTTACGAAAAAATCAAGTAATATTTTTCGAAGGATTTTGTATTTTGTACCGAATCTTTCAAGTTTATGTAGGTATCTCTTAAAACAGACGGTGAAACGCAACTGCGATGAAACTGCATTTCTTGTTACTTTGAGCTTTGAGCATACTTTAGCACCTTGTCTGTGAGTTGTGAGTCTATAACTACTTAAGTAGATCAAGGCTTAGGTATGGATGATGCAGGCGGTGGAGATAGTGGCGTCAAGCTAGGTATGGATGATGCAGGCGGTGGAGATAGTGGCGTCAAGCTAGGTATGGATGATGCAGGCGGTGGAGATTGTGGCGTCAAGCTAGGTATGGATGATGCAGGCGGTGGAGATTGTGGCGTCAAGCTAGGTATGGATGATGCAGGCGGTGGAGATTGTGGCGTCAAGCTAGGTATGGATGATGCAGGCGGTGGAGATCGTGGCGTCAAGCTAGGTATGGATGATGCAGGCGGTGGAGATAGTGGTGTCAAGCTAGGTATGGATGATGCAGGCGGTGGAGATAGTGGCGTCAAGCTAGGTATGGATGATGCAGGCGGTGGAGATAGTGGCGTCAAGCTAGGTATGGATGATGCAGGCGGTGGAGATAGTGGCGTCAAGCTAGGTATGGATGATGCAGGCGATGGAGATAGTGGCGTCAAGCTAGGTATGGATGATGCAGGCGGTGGAGATAGTGGCGTCAAGCTAGGTATGGATGATGCAGGCGGTGGAGATAGTGGCGTCAAGCTAGGTATGGATGATGCAGGCGGTGGAGATAGTGGCGTCAAGCTAGGTATGGATGATGCAGGCGGTGGAGATAGTGGTGTCAAGCTAGGTATGGATGATGCAGGCGGTGGAGATAGTGGTGTCAAGCTAGGTATGGATGATGCAGGCGGTGGAGATAGTGGCGTCAAGCTAGGTATGGATGATAAAGGCGGTGAGAAAGTATTTATAACTAAATGGATGATGTAGGCGGTCAGATAGTGGTCCTAGGTATGCATGATGCAGGCGTGAGAACGCAAGCTAGGCCTGGGCGGCGACCGAATCCTGGAGACATTCCTACTATTGCCTCGCCGTTATACATAACATAACACCCATCACACAATAAGGATGTATGTGTCGCATGAATTATAAGTACAGTCAAACTCAAACAATTTTTCATTTACTGTTCTTCGGTGCAAATAGAGAATCGTCCACTTGAATTGATCATTTTGCATTTGGACGTAAACCAAAAACCAAAGTGAATTCTGTCAAAATATAAAGGTGCTGAAAAATATTTATAACCAAATTGATTTTTGTATCACGGTCACATAATGGTCCCAAATCAGCATAATGCCGCCCGTGCCAACAGCGCTGGTCTTTCTTTGGGACCATTAGGACTGCATACACTTTAAAATATCTGCCAACAAAAAACAACATTGCATTGCATTAAGTAAGCATTGTTTGTATGAGCAAAATTAAATAAGCAACTCAAAACAAATGATTTCGGGTGGAACGTATTTACAATTCGTCATATTTTTGAGTGCACGTATATAAGTGGTCGTTTTTTTTTCGGCGTACATCAAATTTATCAATTTTGCCATGGGACAAGATTTAATTTTCCTTGTTGATGTATTTCAAATTGTAATTTTTCTGCTTTGACGTATAATTTTGAGTTGTCCATTTTCTATTTTATTTGCACTAAATGACAGTAAATCCAATTTTTGATTCCTAGACCACCACAGAACCTTGTCATTGTGACATTTTACGTCATCCAATAAGCATACCTACATAGACAGATCAAAATCATTTTCTATGGGAAGGTTCTATAGTGATCAAGTAATTAAATGGGTCGATTGTGCCTAGGTATACATTGGATTGATTTTCCTAAATAACTAGATGTGCCAACCAAAAAAAAAAAAAATCTTACTGATGATTAGTAGCCCGATGGCTGCCCCGATAATTTCTCCTCCAACCATTATTAGCGAAAATATAATTATAATCCAAAGCATGGTGTAGAAAATTACGGTGAAGATAACACAGGGCAGCACCATCCAACCCGTTTCCTAAAACAAACAACGAACTGCAAGTCTCGTGTCAAACGCGGGTCGATTTCTCACAAAGTTTTTATTTTACATACCTCTACCACTTACAAATAGAATAATTTATTGAGGTTGATGAAAGTTTCAGTAAGGTAAACGTCCGGGTGCTCGTCGCTGTCCCAATCGTTGTCATCGTTAATTTTAAGTCGTTCATTGGCAATAGAGATGACAGCAGGGTGTCGTCTATTGGGCATTAACGTGTCGACCACTTTTCCTTATCCACGTTTAGTTCGATGATGTTCAAAGCTAAATTCTATTGGTTAATGACAAACACATTCCTTGCAACTCATCCTTATATCGCTGGTGGAAATGCAGCATAAGGATAGTTTAAACTTAGGGAATAGCGCAAGTTTCATCAAAATCGGTTCAGCAGTTTCAGGTAGAGAGTTAAGTGGGAAACAGTCACTCTGAAAACGTGTCGTTGGCTTAATAACGTAATTCTAAAAACATCTCATACACGTAATACCATGTAATACCTAAACAAATAATACCTTACCTATTCGATCGAATCGAATGAAAAAATATTAGGTAGGTTTAGTACATTATTGCCGAAGCAAGCAATTCGTGGGTGAGTAGAGTTTGACGGGCGAAGCGTAGCTGAGTCCGTCAATAAATTACGAATCCACGAATTGCCACTTCCATGGAATAAGTGGCCCATAGGTATACAGGGTGTCCCAAGACCATGCCACAAGGAGGAAAAGTATGGCATGGTCTTACACTTAGATGAATGATTGGTCTCGCGCGCTCGCTCGACTAGATACCGCGCTACCTAAAAACAAAAGGTTCGTGAATGCGGCAACTCAATATTGTAGTGTGCGTAAGAACGGTGTAAGACAATTTGCAAGGATGCTAGTGTGCGTGACGAATTTTGTTGCCAGCTGCTCCACTGTTACCCGAATTATTGGGAAAATAAATTATTCTGTGGTCTATTAAGTTACTGGTTACAAAATAATTAAGAAGTAATTAAGAATGAATGTATTAATATGTTTGTGTATAGGTTAGACGAAGGTTTCTTCTTTGAAAAAATGGTAGGTATGATGTAGGTATATCAATCATCAGGCCTCACTTTTAATTAAAAAATATATATATTTAAGGACATTCAATATTTACAAATTATTACTAAAAATTCATGGACTGAGTCACCAACTAAGAAGTTTTGCGTAGTTAAGATAACACGTTGCACCTATAGTTAAACCTAATATAACGTACAGGTTAATTAAGATTAAAAAAAAAATGTTTACTAAATATACATATGCATACATACATACTTACATACATACGCTTGAAAAACATAACCCTCCTTCGGGCAGTCGGGTAAAAAGTTAACATTTCAGGAAAATGGGTAGAAATACGAAAAAAAAATAATTTTTTTTCGTTTCCTATAATAGGTACCTAAGTAAATCAGCTGATTGGGCTTTTTGAATGGGAAGACGAAAATCATTTTTAATTTTAAGACACATTTACCCCTTAATGAAATAGTGTCGGGTAACAATTTATACACCTTCAGTGTATATATCACAAAGATAAACATTAAATAATATAGAACTAGGTTATGTTTATATAATAATTACGTTAGATACTTAAATAAAATAAGTTATTAAAATTTATCATCATTTAATGATGATAACAATAAAATTTAATTTATTAAAATCTCAACCACGGGGAATTTGATGCTTGTGTACGCGGCAACACAGAATGGCGTTTAGGGTTCATGTTATTTTATTTTGTAATTTCGAAATTATACGATATTTTCTGATGGTATGTGATCCCAGTGTCCTTCTTATTTCTTGTAGTATTATTTTTACACAGTTTCACTGCGAAAACTGGCATTTTACTTCGGTTTATGACCAAAATTTAACAAAACATTCGGTAGATGCACCTTACGCAGTTTGCAACGCGACTGACTCGCCTCGGGCTCGGGTACGCCGAATTCGGTGTAGGTACTATTTGTTGCCGCATTTGACAAGTACGCCGGCGGTATCTAGTCGAGCGAGCGCGCGAGACCAATCATTCATCTAAGGTCTTACAATTGTCTGTCAACAATTTGACAGTGTAGCGGGGCGTCCTCGTGGAATGGAGTAGAAGAAAAGGGCAGGTTCCAGGGCAATAAAGCGTATAATCATCCAATACACACACGAGCATAAACACACCACATTTAGAGTTTAGGGTACAAAGAATATTATATAATATTAAACAGAAAACAGAGTTTAAGAAAAAGCGAGCGTCACACACGAAATTGTAAGCGTCTAGCAGTTCTCGGAAGAAGAACATGGCGCGTCCCCAGAGACAAGATATCAGAGTGGGGAGAAAATAAATTATTCTATTGGCTAAAACGCGCGGGCACGCGAACGGTTCGAGCGCGGCGAGAGCGGGCAACATAACCGTCGCTCGTGCAGTCCCTAGCTGAGCCGTCAGATGGCGCTACAACAGACAATTTTACTGGGAGACTTCATTTTGGTTTCGAAAACCGTTTTAACTGCATTCAAAGATTTTTGAATAATCGCCTGTTTGAACCGGGAATCGAACCCGCGAAATGGTATAAAAACACCCCTAATTTTACGACACTGATCAAAAGGCTCAGTCAGACTGTTTTTTTTTAAGAAACTGAAAATTTCTTTTAACAAAAACGTTTTGTATCCTACCTACCAATATGTCACATTGAAAATAAAAAATAAATATTGTGCGACAACCCTATGACTTAGTTTTAATGGATCAGCAACAAATACCTAGATAGAATAGAACTTTGAGAAACTAACTTTATTAAAACAGTAAAATAATATTCCCCTTTGTTTTGAGACGGTAGTAAATTGATTTATAAACAAACAAATAATATATACAATAATGAACAGAAATAAATAAAAAAAGAACTAAAACTAGCTTACTCTAATCCTAAAAATCTATATTTACAAATATCACCCAAGTCGTTGCTATTGGGCAGGGTGCCCATAAGGCTGGCTGCGTTTCCTCGTTGTATGGCAATGCCAATACGGTGACCGAGGAAAGAGCCAGCCCTATGGTCACCAGTGGAACGGGCAAGCATCTTTAAAAAAATATAGTTTTTTTGCTTCGGGACCCCACGGACCAAGCGTTTCAACAGCAAAGGCCGCAAATATGAAATTGTTTGCCAGATTCTCATATTTACGGCATTTTGCTGTTTCGGCCGTTGCAGCCGCCGCACCAGCCCTCAATGATGTCTTAGCAAGATGAGACGGCGCCAATGTGTCCACACATGTGGCGTCCCAAACAAGCGGCCGTCCCATTTACCAAGGAACAACGGAAATGAAACATTACACGGATAAAATTAAATTGGGCATGTGCACTAATTGGGCATGTGCACAACTTGGGCATGTGCACATTTCGTGTACATTTCGTGAAAATTCTCCAATAGCGTAGTTACGTTTTGTGGTAAGTAAGACTTTTGTGGAAAGTGCACTTTTACGACCTTACATCAAGAACGCTTGTTAAACTATATTATATTAATTAGCTTTAAACATTATTGATTATAGTCAGGACTGGTCATAAGCTGGTCACCTATCTATAACTGGCCACCTTATACTAAAAATTATTTTTATTAGTAGGTGACCAGAGTTGAGTATAAGGTGCCCATGGCCAGGATTTGACACCTTACACTAAAAATGAACTCTGTTTATAGGTGGCTAGAATTCATTTTAAGTTTAAGGTGGCCAGTAATTGACGACTTACTGATAATGTCAATCTAAGATAATGGGTATGTATTATAATACCGATAAACGAAAGACCGAATTTCACAAGACCTATGGACGGAAGGCCGAATATTAAAACGTCGAATGGATATATGACCGAAAGTTTGAAATCCCGAAAGTACATTTGACCGGCAGCCTAAAACCCGAAGATTACAATCCCGAAGATCAAAATACCTACACTCGAAAGGTCGAAAACTCATAATGCCGAACAGTCATAATCACTACAAGTAAAATAATCGACAATCAATATATCGAAAATCAAAATACCGAAACTGCCGTTATAGGTACCAAAGACGAAACAAATATAGCAGGAAAAGATTTGTGCGAGCGAGGGAAGCGAGCGAGCAAGACGGTTCGCAGCAGAAGCGACTCGGATAGGTTAGGTTCAGAAGGCTAAGGCGGGAACGAAGCGGAGCGGAGCGGAGCGTAGTTCCCGCCTTAGCCTTCGATGTTAGGTTTTTTTTATAGCAGGCAAGATACTTAACTGCCACTAAGAAAGTAGGTTGAATAAGATTCAACAGCAAAGATCATTTGTGAAGCAATATTATCCGGGCTGCTATAAAAAAAAACCTAACATCGAAGGCTAAGGCGGGAGCTACGCTCCGCTTCGCTCCCGCCTTAGCCTTCTGAACCTAACCTATCCAAGTCGCTTTTGCCTCGAACCGTCTTGCTCGCTCGCTTCACTCGCTCGCACATATCAAACTTTTTTTTGCTTTCGGTATTTTGTACTTTCGGTATTCTGAATTTCGATTTGTTAAGTGTCGATATTTCGACTGTAGGTAATATGATTTTTCGGTATTATAATACATACCCCATTTTCGGGATTTTGTACTTTCGGTCATTTAAAAATAGATATTTCGACCTTCGGTGTATCGGTTGTCGGTATTTTGTACATTCGGTATTCTGAATTTCGATGTGTTATGCGTCGACATTTCAACTGTAGGTATTATGATTTGTCGGTCTTATAATACATACCCAAGATAATGTTAGTCTAAGGTATTCATTGTATGGGCCAAGTTGCCTGAAATAAATGAATTTATGTTCACCCGATCACAAAAAAAATTGAATGTATGTTTGTATGTATATGACGTGCTGAATTGAAGATGAATAAAAGAAATGGTGAAGTTCAGATAATTCGGCCTTAACCACGCTCAGGGTAAAATCATTTAAGATCAAACTTAGAAAATGAACTAAAACTAAAATACTAGAAACATCTCTTTTGTTTTCCTAAATACTTTGTCTGCGTTAGTAATTCATGTAAAATAACAGTCAATCAGTCAGTCGGTTTTGCACAAGGACAGTAGGTAGGCCGCGGATGGATGTACGGACACGATGAAACTATAAACCAGCGTTTCCACCGGAGATGTGCGAGGATGTGTTGCGAGGAATATGTTTTTCATAACCAATAGAAACGCTTCATTTACCTCGCCTCGCTGCGCTCAGCTGTTTCCACCAGAGATGTGCTGTGCGAGGATGTGTTAATGAAGCGCTTCTATTGGTTCATGAAAAACACATCCCTCGCAACACATCCTCGGACATTATTGGTGGATACGCTGCTTGAGAGTTCCTTGGCTACGGCACCGTGTACGTCTAGCAGTTACAGCGTCCCTGTATGTAAATCTATGTAGATCTATCATAATTACCGTGTTTATCCCAACGAGCATCAGAATAGCGACGATTAGTTCAATGCCACCGTAAACTGCTATTGATATTTTTGCTACTGTAAAAATAAAAATAAAACACGTGATTAATTACGAACATGGAAACTACAATTAACTGTCGAGAGTATGCCGGCGTTTCAACCGTGTATAATACTAGCTTTTGCCCGCGGCTTCCTCCGCGTAGAATTCGGTTATCGCGTGCTGTTCCCTCAGGAACTGTGCATTTTCCGTGATAAAAAGTAGCCTACGCTATGGGCCCATAAACTATCTCTATGCCAAAAATCACGTCGATCCGTCGCTCCGTTTCGACGTGAAAGACGGACAAACATACAAAACACACACACTTTCGCATTTATAATATTAGTATGGATACTATATTGTATTGTGTTATGGCTCTGTAGCACAATTTCGAAAATCAATATTCCTAAGTACCTACAATATTTCTAAAGACTGACTGGTAGAATGTTGTCCCCCTATAAAGTGTCTAGCAGTGAAGAAAGTAATTTCTAATATCATTCCGAATAAATATATAAAAATTGAGTTTATAGTACCTACCTATGACGAAATTGAGGTGAAATTTTATGACGTTTTGATAAGTGACTTTTTCAAAACCCCCAACATTTAAATTTCATATTTGGGGATCGTTCTCACAGAGCAAACAAACTTTGTTTTTGCTCTGTGATCGTTCTTACCTGCGTTAGAACTTCATATTAAAAACTTTCAGCCTTTATACTATAACGAAAATCTTAACCGAACTTAGGTTTGGCCAGCAAAGCAAGTACCAAAATATACTTGTAGCAAAATGATCGCGTTAAGTCAAACTTACTAGTGTTTTCTTGTGACGAAGGACCATGATCTGGCGTACTAGCGAATGATAAGTAGGAGAGCCCATTTAATAATTCCAGCACCGCTATTATGGTCACCCCGGTGCGCAGTTCCAGGCTGAAACAACTATTTTCTAGCACTGCAAAGAAAGAACGTTTAAAGCAAGTGCAAAAAATTCAAAAACACCCGACTGGCTGGTCACATAAATCGTAAACACTTGAAGGGTCCACGGAGTCGTCTAGTCACCTAAGCTTTTTTTGAGTTACAGCGGTTTGAAAGTTAGTCATCACGAACAATTACGCTACTTATATGGTTACCATTTATCTAAGATAAAAAAATTGATTTTATATTGTTTTCGAATATTTCATTCAGTGGTAAGTCATAGTACTTTGTGAGCTCTACATTTTGAGATTAAAATCTCAATTTAAAAAAAAAGGTGACTAGGCATGTTCTTTCCGTAGACCATTTACTTATACCTAGTGCCATCCACGAAGACGCGTGATTTTGACAAAATTAGACATTAATGACATTGTAATAAGAACTACGGCACACGTCATCGTCAATGACCTATAACCAGAAACACGGCACCAGAAAGGGTCACATAAACAGAGGAAACAGCAATATAGCGAAGCCTTGCGAGCCCGATTTGTGCACTGTTTTGGCGGCATAGTTGCGCCCGCATTCGCCGTCGCATTCGTCTTTGCACACTCCAAATAAAAGAGAAATCCGATGGAGAAAACCAAGTCTATGGGGCTGTTTCACCACCTACTAACTGATTAATTTTATTTGACGGATAAATGTGATGCCGCGTCCGTCTATTCGAACAAAACAATCAGAGACGGCATCCCATTTATCCGTCAAATGAATTTTATCAATGGATGGTGAAACTGTGATTCACAGGTTCTGTGATAAGAACCTGTGATGGTAAGTTAGACTACTAAGTCTAAGAAATAGTACAAAAGTAAACTCGGAAGGTTTTGACTTCACGATGTTGAATGAGTCGTAGAGTTTTTACCTATTTTGTTATTATTTAAAGTTTTCTTTATGCCAATCGGATCTTTTGATTTTTTTAGTTTCATTCATACTTTTTGATGTTCCTGTGAAAATGGTAGCTTTAAGATGCTGATAAGATAAACTTGAGTATTATAGCGAATGTTACATTACAAATAAAAGCTCATTGTCAAAGCTCTTCACTTGCATCAAAAATGTACCAAGTTAGTCCGGTCTTCAGGCGTGAGTCGGCCACAGCAAGGCCTTGTGTGCGGGTGACGGTCGGCGGACGTTTTGAACCGCGCCGTTGCGAAATAAACTCGTTGAATAATGGAATTACATAGACGTACGGACTCGTGCTCTCACCGTTTCTCCACCATTACGTACACATATTTAATTTTCGAGATTTTTCTTTATCAAATATCGACCAAATGCAATAACTAGAAACTGGCAAAATTGACACTCAAGGGACAAAGCCATATCTTGTTGTTTCTTTAAAAAAATATGGCTCTGTCCATCGGAGGACAATTTTGCCGTTGTACGGTAAAAAAAGTAGCCATATCTTCTTAGAAACTAACAAGAGCTAACAAGCTGACTATATTAGGTAGTTACATACTTGTAGTGGCTTTGCTACAGCTTTATACAAAGTAAAGATTCCTTGGAATTGCTCCTTCAGTTCTCATCTCTTCCTATACAGTTATATACGAGGTAAGTAAATTCAACCTGGTTTTTTTACTTCTAATGTGATGAACTGAGCTTGTTTTCACCTGTCATTAAAAAACTGACCATTCGGCGCTCAGAACATTGTCAGATCACATGTTCATAAATATCTATGGAATGCATTAGACATAAAAAGTTTTCGTTAAAAAAATAATTTTAAATACCAGAATTTTTGTAGACTGTACTTTTTGTTACAAAGTCATGGCGATCTAGTGGTTTGACTCATCATCATCTCAGCCTATATATGTCCCACTGCTGGGCACAGGCCTCCTCTCAGAACAAGAGGGCTTGGGCCATAGTTCCCACGCGGGCCCAGTGCGGATTGGGAACTTCACACGCACCATTGAATTGCTTCGCAGGTTTGTGCAGGTTTCCTCACGATGTTTTCCTTCACCGCAAAGCTCGTGGTAAACTTGAAATGTATTTCCGCACATGAATTTTCGAAAAACTCATAGGTGCGAGCCGGGGTTTGAACCCACGACCCTCTGCTTGAGAGGCGATAGTTCAAACCAATAGGCCACCACGGATTACCACTAGGCCACCACGGCTTAGGCCACGGCAGTGGTTTGACTATGGCCTCTCAAGCAGAGGATCTCATTTTGAGAGGAGGCCTGCGCTCAGAAGTTCGACGTGTATATGGGCTGGGATGATGATGAATGATGACTTTTGTTGACTGTACTGTACTTGCATTATCATCTACATTACATTTCCGTTTTAAATTTCAAGTCGATGCCCACTCGATGCAATGCTTGAGCAATTCCGTCCTACGGAGTCGATCCTGGCCGGAGCACTAAGAGGGCTCAATAAAGATGTGAATTGCTGCGATACGAATTCGTGCGGTAAGCGCAAGGTTCAGGTGATCATATGAATTATATGTGCACATCAAATCTTGTAGTTTTTGATGCACTTCCAGTGATCGTAGGTACCTATTAAATCTGGTGACAATACAATAATCTAGTAGTCATCATAGGGCTCCCACACAAAACTGCGATGCGATGCGATGCGATGCGATGCGACGCCGCATCAGTCAATAACGATGCGAATTGCTGCGATACGATTTCAAGCGGTAAGCGCAAGATTCAGGTGATCATATAATATGAATCATATGATCACCTGAACCTTGCGCTTACCGCACGAAAAATAGGTTCGGTATTTCCATGTCTGTATTATCCGGACCGGTAAATAGTGTCACCTCTAAGACAAAATCCATATTGGTTTTCATTTTTCATGGTGGTTTAAACCAAAGAGTATTGTATATACCTATAAGTTTAAACTGTCACAGTCATTCTCACTGTAGAGCGGTGTCGTATCTCTTCCTACATAGGTACTTATACTCTTTGCGTATCTCTTAGTAGCCTGTGGTCGAATATGTATAAAGTACTCTGTGGTGGTCGAGACGAAGTGTCACTGTTTCAGTGGGCCTTAATGGACACAGCTAAATTCTTTCATAAAATCGAACTAAATCATCAGTTCGTCCGTTAAACATTTGGCTCCATGACAAAGAAACCTGGCTATAATTACTCGCACTTCGGACTAGTTGAAGCGCACTGCACGAGCAGTTCTGGGAAATCTTTGTTTATGAGTCTGCGGCAGCAAAGCCAGCGCCGCAACAAGTACGTACAGACGTTTTACTAAACCGTTAGCGGCCACCACGAAGCCACAGCGAATGATTATAATCTAAGCAGTCCATGTATTGCGACGAAAATCGGTACAAGCCGTCTTCAAAATAGAACAAATCATTTCCTACATAATTTCAATGACTAAGCGGAGTTTTCATTATAAATACCAGTACACTTATCCAACCACAATCTATTCCAATCTTCATAATATGGGTGACTGTAGTTCAATTTTGTATAGCGTGCAACGTATGTTTCTTTTATTTATTTGTTTGTTAAACAATGAACAACTAGTGTTGTACATTTTAACATATAAAAATAATCATATAAATAATAAATAAATAAATAAATATCACGGGACAATTCACACCAATTGACCTAGTCCCAAAGTAAGCTTAGCAAAGCTTGTGTTATGGGTACTAAGCAACGGATAAATATAATTATATAGATAGATACATACTTAAATACATAGTAAACACCCAAGACCCGAGAACAAACATTCGTATTTTTCATACAAATATCTGCCCCGACACGGGAATCGAACCCGGGACCTCAAGCTTCGTAGTCAGGTTCTCTAACCACTAGGCCATCTGGTCGTCGTCCGGTCTGGTCGTATGTACTCGTAATAACAATAGCAAATAATCACAAACAATAATGATACGCCGGATTCAGGATCTTGGTGTTATATAGCTTTCCTTGCGTCTTCGCATGGGACGGCCGATCTTGTCACTCGCATTATTTCCATTAATGGCGGCAATGTCACTGTTCCATTTGTTTCGGAGGCGCTCGCGAGTTGGTCAACTCTGTCTCCTGGAAATGAGCGTCCTGAAAATCCTTCTGTGCAAAGACAGTGGATGACTTATGGTGCAGAAAGGCGAAAACGGCATGTTGTTGGAGGGTGCCTCGGGGCTGATTTGGCACGATTGAAAGCCGTCACACGACCAGTCAGGTGCTTGGCTGCACACACTGCCTTCGCCCCAGCTGGGTAGGTACGTTGTTTGATAACGCTCTCAGGCTAGCAGCGGCGCTTAGGTTGGGCACGAAGGTTTGCAAGGTGCATCGTTGTGTGTGTGGGGTCATGGTAGAGGAGAATGGTAACCACGGCCTTAGTTGCTAGCGGTGTGCCGGGCGTTTTCCGAGGCATTATTCAAACAATGAGATTGTTCGGCGGGCCACGGTGTTAAATAGTAAATTGCTGTGCGTTTGAAACGCTCTTGTTTAACGCAAGTGAAGCAGTGGGTAAAAAGGAATACCAATTTAAATAAGACATCTTTAATTAAGTCTGATTATAATTTTTTACAGTGCTGAAGAATTGCTGCGGAACCGTAGACTTAAAAAAGGGAGCTATGATCATAGCAATATGGTCAATGTTGAAAGTGATTATTCCTTTGATATCTATAGCTATTGCTCTACTGATGTCAATGTCGCAGGATGGCGGCAAAGACGAAGACAATAGTGATAATGATAATGATAATGAAGAAGCGCAAATCGATCGTAAGTTGGTGCAACTGCATTATTCAAACTGTTACCTAATGTAATCTACCGACAAAAACCGGGTAGGCTGTATCAGAGCCGCAGCCGCGGTGACGTGCCACGAAAAGGCCGTGAAACTGTGAGAGTATTCCCGCGTACAATACAATACAATACAATTACTCTTTATTGTACACCAGAAATAGTAAGCGATACAAAAAACAGGTATACAGAGAAAATTACAAGGTAAGCAATAGGCGGCCTTATCGCTTAAGAGCGATCTCTTCCAGGTTACCTTTTTACAGAAAGAAGGGACTATTTCACAGCAGGTGGTGCATTAACAGTAGATCAGAAAAATTAAAATGCAACAAAACCATATCTACACACACATACACATGATCGTACATATTATTATCGCGTAATAGGTACCCGGTATATTTTTCTTGGAGGTCAAGTTAATTGACATTGAATTGATTACCGAAATACAGCTCAGAACAGCATTAGTAAGTACTCCCGGGTTTCCTTGATAATGTCTGACCCCTTCTCCTACAAATACATACTTAAATACATATTAAACATCCAATATCCGAGAACAAACATTCGTATTATTCATACAAATATCTGCCCCGGCCGGGAATCGAACCCTCAAGCTTCGTAGTCAGGTTTTCTATCCACTTGGCCATCCGTCGTCCGGTCGGTAATACACACGGTTACGGTTACGGGTACGGTTGTACAATTTTTCTCGCAATTTAAAAGTGGGCTTCACGGTTTCATAATAATAACTAATAATGCATTTTGAAACTGCGGATTGAAACGGAAAAAGTAAATTTAATTCGTATTTTTATTTTCAGCCATCGCAAGTACCATGATGCTAATTTGGTCACTCTTTATATTGCCTCATGTAATTTCCGTCGCGTTACTACTCGTGGGAGTTATATTGGTAAGAAATAGTACATTGTGCATTAAGGGGCGTAAGAAGGGGATTACTAACTACTAAATGTTTTATATATGTGTTATATATTTAT
The DNA here is from genome assembly GCF_025370935.1 of Choristoneura fumiferana. Taxonomy (NCBI): domain Eukaryota; kingdom Metazoa; phylum Arthropoda; class Insecta; order Lepidoptera; family Tortricidae; genus Choristoneura; species Choristoneura fumiferana. Next base: position 655,209 of record NC_133477.1, on the reverse strand, counting down.
TGTATATAGTTAGGTATTTGAGGTTTACATATGCATTTATATTTTTTCAAATGTTTTGCTCTATTTGTCGATCCTTGTTTTTTGATTGCTCCTCTACTACTCAAAGGTTAACTGGCAGAGATCCCTGCAGGGATAAGTCCGCCTTTGTGCTTAACACTTTACTTTTTTTTTATGTAACCTTTTTGTTTTCCCTTTTTGTACAATAAAGAGTTTAAACAAACAAACTAACGAGAGTCTATTAGAACGATCCGACGCCGGAGGCGGAGGGCTTTTAATGGCACGAGTTTGTAATCCTCTTACGGCCCGTGATACATACAATGATTTTCATCACATTGCGAGGAAAAAAATGCAAAAAATTAAATTATTTTGTGTCTACACTTCGCAGCTCAGCAAAAGCAAGACGCTAAGAAAAACAACTGAATAAAATATGGCTACCCGCCAAAACAGGGGGCTACTACAAAATTCGAAAATCGAAGTTCGTATCGTACCGTCCGTCTCACTCTCGTATTAAATAATATTAGCGTCAAGAAAACGACATGAACTTCGATTTTCACGGGCCGTTTCGGCGTCGGGCTTCTAATAGACCCTCGTTGGTAATCCCCTTCTTACGCCCCTTAATACACAATGTACTATTGTTCACAGGAAATTGGATGGTTGTTACTGCCATGGCTTATAATATCCGCTTTAATGGAGATTGTGTTTGCACTTGCGATTTTAATAGTGCTACCAATACTGTATACAGTGTTTTTTAGCGGTAAGATTTACTTTTTAAATATTTCTTTTTAAAATAAATATGACAATAAAAATCAAAAATCCGAGTGTTTTAAAAAACTAAAAAGTTTAACCAGCCAGGACCCATTTCACTAACGGGTTCCGACTCTTGAGTTTAAGTTACTTGACAGAATTGTAGACCAGACTTGTTGCTTGTTTAGTTTCATTTAATTTTAAAGCTTTATATACAGCTTTATGTACTTTATATACCCGTAAGTAGCACGACAAACTTAAGAGGTAGATAGGTGGGTAGGTCACCTACCAAATGGAAAAAAAGAAAAAAAACAACATAGCAAAAGTTCATCCATTAATGTCAAGGTATTCCGATTTCAAAGTTTTTTATGCTGACTGAAAAATGTTTCTAAGGGGACTTTCAATGCTAGAAAGCTGTAATTTTGCACGAATATATATATGTAAACTGAGCTGCCTAAAAATTGTAAGTACAATAAAAATGAAAAAAAAATGTTTTTTAGAGTACCTCCCATATATGTTGACGTAAAGTGGGGGTGATTTTTTTTCTCCTCCAACCTTGTAGTGTGGAGTATCGTTGGATAGGTCTTTTAAAACGATTTTCGATTCAGTGATATATGTTTGCAAAATATTCAACTTTACTTAAATTTTGTTTATTTAATTCAGTTTATCACATTTTTGGAATCTGATTTCTGAAAACGCTTCACAAAGTCTATTTCTCCAAATGGTTTTAGATTTATTATATGTTGTAAAAAATTGGGACATCCCAATTATTAGTAGTTTAAGAGTAAATAGCAGCCTAAGGTAAAAAATATACCTAAACTTGTAATATTCCGTACAAAATTCGAAATCCTTAGAAAAATATTACTTATTTTTTCGTAATGGCTACGGAATGCGTATATATTATAAATTGTCTTCTTTTAATTAGGTTAGCTGGAAGAGATCCCTTTTTAGGGATAAGCTTGCCTTTGTTCTCCTCTCTGTGTATTTGTATTTTATTTTTACGTGCAATAAAGAGTTTACATACGTATATATATATATATATATATATATAATATATAGTTGTTTTCTTTTCCCGCAATAATTACGCGTTCAGTTACGTGGGTGCACACTCACCGGGGTTCAGCTGAAAACCAGCGCTGCAGCTCTGGTTACAGGGCTACGGCACATGCTGAGCTGAGTCCTTTTGGCACCACACTACAGCACAACGTCTCTAATTTTTCTCTCGTCTCTTATTTTTACTGTGTTTTTGTTGTCAATAAATGCTGTGAGTTTGAGTTTGTGAGTTTGGAACCCTATTTGGGCGTGTCTGACACGCTCTTGGCCGGTTTTTTTTTACAATTGAAGCATTGGGTGCAACAAGGGCGTAGCCACTCGCTTTACACACAGACAGACACACATAGTGGTCAAACTTATAACACCCCTCTTTTGGCGTTGGGGGTTAAAAAAGTAACCAGCTACTTTTGACGCTGACCGTATTATAGTACCCAACCTCATTAAACCGTTGCTTCAGCCGTGACAGAGGCCAAAATACCGTTGATACCTTTTTCAAGAAAAGGATAGAGCCATTTAGTATAAGTAAATAAGATATATATTTTGTGAGCTCCGACTACTCACCCTGTCGTGGACACTATAGGCTACCTAGGTCTGAGTTATACTGTTGTGTTTACGGATGTATAATTAAAAAGAAGATTAAGGAATCGGAATTATCATTTTTCAAAATTCCTAAAGATGTTGAAAGGTCGTTCTCTTTACTTCTCTAATTTCCTGAGTCCCTGCCTAGTAATAGTTTCGTATGTTTGTAGTTATCTACTGATAAAATTCTGTAATTGTTTGGTCAGAAATAATATTAAGACATGGTTTCGCCAATACGGAAATCTGTAGTAGGCAAAGGTAGTTAGAAATAAAGAAAGAATATTTATTTGCTTAAACAAATTGGTAAGTACAATGTAGGTGGTTATTATAACAATTATAATTGTTTGTTTCACATGTTTAACAGATAGAGGCATGCAAATTATACATAATAATAATGTCAAATTGTTGTGGATTAAATAGTCACTAACACAATATTATCATTTAGCTGTCATATATTAATAGATCAAATTAATTACTGCATCAATTATTGTTACTGTCTTAGATTATCATTCCTTATTTTCTAAACTCTTTTAATCCGTAGAAACATTTCTTTATTAACCATTTCCTTAATTTTGTCATCAATAAATTATCGTGTAGTTGGCGTAGTTCTTGTGGTAAGTATTTTGTTAAGTATATATGTAGAATTATGAGTATGGTCCTTGTATGGTCATTACTATGTGTGGTTTATTAAGGATTGGCATTATAGCACTTACGAAACGCCAGTGTTGCCATGCGTGGCGCGCTTGACAGAGCCTGAGATCTGGACGCGGGAAAAGCGATCGTCAATTGTCAGCTTGTAAAAGAAGTCTGGCCCGAGTCGACAGTCTCAGGAACTGTTACGCGTTTCTTTATTATTTAGCTAGGCTTTTCCTTAAGTTATTGTGAATCGTTATGATAGCTGCATTTCTAAGATTTCAGTGAACGAGTGTCGTATTGTTTTGGTTTTATCTTGACCACAATTAGTGGACTTGTTAGTTCTTCAAAATAGTTTCATTCTCTGCCCGAATCCCACTTGTTATGCCCACATTGATCATGTTACGGTCGGATCCCGGCTCTCTAAGTCCTATCTTACGACATATACAATAATACTCATAACATAACTGATTTTTTTATGGAATGCAGTTGAGCATGGAGGCATTTTAAGCTTATATTTGTCTCTTTCCCTAAGCCTTGGGTTCGATTTTAGCTGGGTGAAAGAAGTAAAATCTTTCCGCACATATGAAGCTGCCTCAAGAATGTATAACCCAGTCAATGTTAGTAATCCTAGTTTTTGGAAGATAGGCCTGCACGACGTTCTAGGCCCTATGCCGCAAACCGCTCTCAAACATTTTTTTTGGATTACAAAAGCCCTGTAGGTTATCTTTAACATGCTTTGTTGATATATAGGTATGTTAAGGAATATTTACTTGTTTATTGAAGGTAGTTTATAAAGTTCATATTAATACCCACTGTTATCTTTATTCATCGGCGAGTGGGTGCCCAACGGAATATGCACGCTCGTGTAACATGATAAGTTTCAATTTCGCGTGCAAGCCGTCAGAGTAGGTAACGATTTATACCTAAACTTGACTTTTGTTCGAGAGAGTCCCTTCTGTACGGTAGTACTATTACTTATTCTGTGCTATTGTACCCAAGGTAAAGCGACGTCCAAATAGTGTTGGGTACTACAGTACCCAGGGTAAAGCGATGAAACTCGGCGTGAACCGGAGGGTAAAGCGAGTGGGTAGTATGTTGTAAAATAGAGTAATATAGAGGACGCCCTTGTTGCTCCCAAATGCTTCAATTATTATTGATACAAGACAATCTTGAATAGTTGTGGTATTAGATGCAAAAAAAAACAAAGAAAACTTTACTATTATAGTTTTTATACCTTTCTATTTAACCTTAGTCAAATTTAAACACTCCTGGTAAATAAAAACATGACCATAGGCCATTAAGCTTGAAAACATGCTTGTTTAATATACATTCAAAATAGTAAATGTTATGTTACGTGATTTAATCATAACTGAAAAAAATATACGAGAAAAGCACATAGTACGGTCGAACAAATTGAATTATAACCCAGGATGGAACCTTTTATTAATCAATTTCACTATGATTTCCTTGACTAAAGTATGAGATGTCAACATGACATTTGTAGCACAAAGGTTCAACTTGTTCGAGTGTCCAATACAAATCATCTTAAGCCAGCGCTAAGCCATTGCAGTACTACCTGAAAAGGTACCTAACTTAAACTCTAGCTGTATTAGCTCTAGCAGCAATGCAAAACTAATTTGAACGAAGTAAAATCCTCAAAGTCACTTTTTTATTTCAAATAGTTTAAAACTATTGTTTTGCTATTTTCTAAGTATCTACCGTTTAGATTTGGGCTGCAACCTGTAAAATGCCAGACATACAATTTGTCGGCATAGTTGCGACAATTATGTTTGTCCTAAATAACGGCTTTCGAGCACTTCTCTGAGCAAAGCCGCGGACGGACGGACAGACAGACACACGGACATGTCGAGATAATAAAGGGTTCCTTCTATTTTTGCCATTTTGGCTACGGAACCCTAAAATGGTGTAGGTATACATATGTATAGTAATAGTTGAATATTGTGTACAGCACAATAATGTGTTAAGTGTCATTTATGTTTTTTCAATTATTAAAATAATATAGGTTTTTCTTTCCTGCAGTTCCGATGCTCGTTGTGGACGGCTACTTGCACTTGGTGGTATTGAGCTACTTTCTAGAAATCAAAGGTTAAAGCCTACGGAGTTTTTAAGTGATTATTTACATTTAAATAATGTTTCACGACTGTCTACTGTCTTGGAAAATTATATTATGCTTACTTTTATTAACACGTTGTTTTTATTACCATCACATGTAACTTACTAACAGTGTATATTTTCAAACTTTTCTTTAAAGTTGAGCTATAGACTGGCCAACGAAAGCTGTTCCAGACAAACCGCGGCAAATTAAAAAAAATGAGGCTGACAACACTTGCTGTACACTGGTTAAACGATGTTGATACTTAGATATTATTTAAATTTTCCAGATCTTAAAATATACTCGAGACTTCAAGCTGCACCGATATTCTTTATAGTAATGTGTGAAAGTTGATGATGCACTTTAGGAGTCCCTTATTGGTACTTAAACGTTTAAATTGTCAAAAAGTTGTTGACTGTCATGGTAGTATTTACTTGTGAGCGCTCAACGTGTCACAAATACCTATAAAAATTACTGGTATCTGAGCAGTCAACATATCAAATATATATCTGTACAACATGGAAAAATAAACGTTTAAAGCATTATAACTATGGTCGAATTTTGATAAAAAATAGCTATGCTAATTTTCAGGCATAGACCTGCATTCTCCATACAAAAGTAATCCTCGTTGCTTAGTACGAAAAATGGAACTAGATGTCGTAAGATGTATTAAAACTAAAACGGGTTAAAACAAGTTTCAGTGGTGACATTGCGCTATGTAGCACGGTGGCAATAATGTTCAACTGATTTTAGGTAAGTATCTCTATGAGTTTACTAGCCTTCGTTACGTTGTAGAACGTAATACCTAGATGGCGTTTATATTCTTTCGAGCGCCAGTGAACTGGTCCCTGGTGATAGTGGTGATGCGGCCCCGAACCCGATCTATTGTGGAAGACCGCGTTGATTGCTATAACCTAATTAAACTATTTACCTTATGCTGTGTGTAATAGCATTATTTAAAGTTATTCATTATTTACGCGTGGATTATACTACGGAATGTGATTTGGACCGCAATCTGACATGTAGCACTTCGCTTTGACAGTGCCGGTAAAGTGTCATTCTTGTTTTGCAATGCATCGAATATTTGAGCTTCGATTCGAATTAAATCTAGTAAAAAACTCTGCCTGTGTTTATACCGGACTCCGACAAGCATGTTTTGAACCAAAAGTACATTTGCTGAACCCAGACCACCGATCGATCTGCATGTAGGACGAGCTACACTTCTCTTTTCTTTGGTGTGGTCTCGGCAATGATCCATACTTCCATACTTCCATACTATCCATACTTCCATACTATCCATACTAATATTATAAATGCGAAAGTAACTCTGTCTGTCTGTCTGTCTGTCTGTCTGTCTGTTACGCTTTCACGCCTAAACCGCTGAACCGATTTTGATGAAATTTGGTACAGAGATAGAATAGACCTTGGGAAAGAACATAGGCTACCTTTTATCGCGAAAAAGAGGTTTTAAGGGGTTGAAATAGGGATGAAAGTTTATATGGTGGAAGTTCGTCGCTGTCGAAGTCAAAACCATGAAACTTGGCATTTAGGCACTTAATAAGAAATAAATGGATATTTGTTTGAGCTTTTTTGAAAATTCGACCTGTGAGGGGGTGAAATAGGGCATGAAAGTTTATACGGAAGATCGTCATTGTCGAAGATAAGTCGATGGTTCTTTATGAAACTTGGCATTTGGGCACTTATAAGAAATAAATAGATATTTGTTCAAGCGTTTTTGAAAATTTTACCTGCGAGGTGATGTTGGCAGAGGGGATGATGCAGTGTTAGCAGAGCCTTCTAAGCTCAAGCAAAATGTACGCAATGTGGGTTCATTTTAGATGGCTTATTGACATAGACAGTCAGACATGAAAAATCATAATTTTCAGATTTTTCTATTTATTGTGCTACCTTTATGCAAAATTCCAGGTTTTCAGGACAGCCGGAAGTACCCTATTACGTTTTCTGTTAAGGCGATTTACATGGAAACACCTTTATAATGACTGTAGCTTTTGATTGCCTTGACTAAGAACTTTGATTTTTTCATAGCTTTCGGGACTATTGACCTGAGTTTATATAAGGTTTCAATTTCTACTCGATCGATACCGATACTCCGCGCGTTTACGAGATAAAGGGTCTTGACAGACAGACGGACGGACGTACAGCAAAGTGATCCTATAAGGGTTCCATTTTTCCTTTTGAGGTACGGAACCTTAAAAAACATTTGTTCCGGCGCTTTTCAAATTTCGACCTATTTACCTATTTACTTGAAAATATGAGGATGAAAGTTCTTAAGAAATTCCGAACAAATTACTATAAGTATATTTATCGGAAATATGTGTAGCTATGCTTAGTAAAAATGCCGTCTTAATTATAATCCTACCTTCCTAACTTACAATAAAGGACGTAAGGTGTCAAGAGTCCACTATGAAAAATTAAATAGTCCTTTTATGTTGGCAGGGTAGAATACACATCGTATATTGCTAAAATGTGGCTTCCGCAAAATATTTATGTTTTACCAAAGAACATGGATGGATGGATGTATGGATGGAAGAACAATAAAAATTAGTTTATATTTATAGCAATGTTTTAAAATAGATTATTTTCAGTAAACCGAAGTTTCTATGTGCTATTATTGGCAAAATAGGTATCCTAAATAAATAAGATACTTCCCAAAGTTACTATTCCACGCGGACGAAGTCGCGGGCAAAAGCTAGTAATAGTAATAATCGGGTACGCTTGACATTTAGCTTCCTTCTCTCTATTGTCTCTCCTTCCTCTTTGGTGTAAACTGTCACAGTCATCCTCACTGTCGAGACGAAGTGTCACTGTTTTAGTGAACCTTAATGGACACCTTATGGACACAGCTAAATTCTTTCATAAAATCGAACAAAATCATCAGTTCGTCCGTTAAACATTTGGATCCATGAAAAAAAAAACTGGCTAAAATTACTTGCACCTTGGACTAGTAGAAGCGCACTGCAGGAGCAGTTCTGGGAATCTTTGTTTATGAGTCTGCGGCAGCAAAGCCAGCGCCGCAACAAGTACGTACAGAGTTTTACTAAACCGTTAGCGATCACCGCAAAGCCACAACGAATGATTATAATCTAAGCAGTCCATGTATTGCGACAAAAACCGGTACAAGCCGTCTTCAAAGAAGAACAAATCATATTATCCTACATTATATACCTACCAAGCTAAGTTTGCACCTCGCTGGAATGCGAAATCTCGCCCGCTTCCCAGTACCCTCAGTGTAAGTTTTCGGTTACAAATACGTTTCGATCGCGTTCGCGTTAAAATCTCAATTTGTATGGAAACACGACCAGCGCCTCTAGCGGAACATTTGCGATGTTCGTGTTTCCATAATTGAGATTTTAACGCGAACGCGATCGAGACGTATTTTGTAACCGAAAACTTACACTAAAGGCACAGCTCACCTTCCCGTCCGGTCATGGTACGGTTAGCATCTTGGTCGCCGATACGCGTCTTACGAATTTTCGTCTCCTATATTACGCCGCCCCCGCAGAAGAAACGCGCAAGTGCAAAAAGTTAACTTTACAGGAATAATAAAAAAACTAAATTGATCCATGTTTGATTCATAACTTCATGAATACGTCGAATAGAACCTCGTATTTAATGTCATTTAAAAGCTATTTTTACGGTTCCGGAGCCAAAATGGCAAAAACGGAACCCTTATAGTTTCGCCATGTCTGTCTATCTGTCTGTCTATGTCAGAAATTTTAAAGTGCAAATTTTCATGAAAATCGAGCGCCCCCCCCCCTCTAAAATCTAAACCGGTGGGTGGAAAAATTTGAAAAAATTCAGGATGGTAGTAAGTATATCAAACTTTCAAGAAAAACTATAACGGCTAAGTTTGCTTGAGAATTATGAGTAAATAGCAGCCTAAGGTATAATATATATCTAGACTTGGAAAATTCCGTATAAAATACGAAATCCTTAGAAAAATATTACTTCATTTTATCGTAATGGCTACGGAACCCTATTTTGGGCGTGTCCGACATGCTCTTGGCCGGTTTTTTTGTGCCATACCGCAGCTTAAAAAACGGTGACTGTACGGAATCGCAGTGACGCACCGTATGCGCACCGTTTTTTTAGGGTTCCAGAGCCAAAATGGCAAAAACGGAACCCTTATAGTTTCGCCATGCCTGTCTGTCTGTCTGTCTGTCTGACTGTATGTCTGTCTGTCTGCTGTCCGTCCGTCCGCGGCTTTGCTCAGGGACTATCAATTCTAAAAAGCTGTTATTTCGCACGGATATATATGTAAACTATACTGACAAAAAGGTACAATAAAAAATTAAAAAAAAAAAATATTTTTTGGGATACCTACTTCCCATAGACTTAAAGTGGGGGTGTTTTTTTTTTCATCCAACCCTATAGTCTGGGGTATCGTTGGATGGGTCTTTTAAAACCATTACGAGTTTGTTAAGACGATTTTTTAGATTCAGTGATTTATTTGCGAAATATTCAACTTTGAAGTGCAAATTTTCATTAAAATCAAGCGTCCCCCTCTAAAATCTAAACCGGAGGGTGGAAAATTTAAAGAAATTCAGGATGGTAGTAAGTATATCAAACCGTCAAGGAAAACTATAACGGCTAAGTTTACTTGAGAATTATTAGTAGTTTATGAGTAAATAGCAGCCTAGGGTATAAAATATACCTAAACTTGGAAGATTCCGTATAAAATACGAAATCCTCAGAAAAAGATTACTTAATTTTTTCGTAATGGCTACGGGACCCTATTTTGGGCGTGTCCGACACGCTCTTGGCCGGTTTTATTGCATGCCCTCCACACCGCTGCTTAAAATACGGAATCGCAGTGACGTGCCGCAAATGTCACGAATTTTATTCGGTAAATTTTTAAGACAATAGTTGCTTGCTGGCCTGTTTGCTTGCTTTTGAAATGCTCTTGTTTAACGCAAGTGAAGCTGTAGGTAAAAGGGAGTACCTATTTAAATAAGATATCCTTAATTAAGTCTGATCATATTAATTTACAGTGCTGACGAATTGCTGCATAACCGTGGAACTAAAAAAGGGGTCTATGATAATAGCAATATGGGCAGCATTGAAAGTGGTGTTTTTTGTGATTTTTTTTGCTGTTGCTGCACTGGTGGCGCCCGATGGCGACAAAGGCAAAGACGATAATGATGGAGAGTCATTCAGTCGTAAGTTGGTGCAACTGTATTATGCCCGGTTCACATTATTCTAGTAAAATCGTGCCAGTTTGTAGAGACAGGGGTCAAACGTAACAAAATTTGACTAAGGAGTCATATCACTGACACGAGTGATGGTATGGAAGTGGTTATTAGTTCATATCCACGAAAACTTATCTAGCTACAATTAATTACATTAAAAATAAAAATCTGTAAAAGAATAATAAGAAAAAAATACACTTTTTTGAAAAAACTCAGGTGTTACTTTTAAACCCGGTTTTGGGGCTAATATTAACAGAACTGGGGCTAGTTTTAACAGGATTGTATTAACCTAATATAAAACAGATGGTTTAATGGTGAAATTAAACAAGTGATTCTTCAAGAAAAATATTTATTGAGCCCACTGGGCTCTATATTTTCTTAGCAACATTATTTTTATAATACCAATATAAATCTTTTAACAATAGTTATTTGTGCAACAAGAGAGCAAAGTCGTTTTTTGGTGCGAGTGTTGATTTTGAATCCCGAGTAAGCGAAGGATTCTACAATTGAATCAAGAGCGATAGCGAGTGATTCTAGGTTAGAATCATGAGATCAGCGAGGGATTTCAAACACACGAGATGCAAAAAAACTTTGGTCTCGTGTGACACATACAACTTTTCACCTGAGCAGCGAGAACATTTATCATTTAAATTAAAGGTTAAAACAAAACCACATATTTCGAAGACAAAAAATATCAAAAACTTTAAAATATAATTCGATTGTTAAGAAATAAATATAGTACCTACTTACATTATCATATTTAAAACTTTTTGTCGAAAATGATTCATACAGTCGCCATTATATCTTTTTATTTTATTTTTATTCCTCTTAATGGCGGCCATAAGGCTTGGGCCAATGTCAGTTAAATTAAAGATAAATAATATTCTTCTTATGCATGTTGTACGGTGATTGTAGTTTTGCAACTTGATAGCAAAATTCCAGAAACCACGCCGAGACCACTTGCGCATTAAAAAATGTCAGACACGAGAGCAATATAGAATTTTGTGATCACTGTGCACTGTTAAGGTTAATCGTCGCATAAAACACTATCAAAATTATACTTCAACTAGCCAAAGAAGCAGAAATACCAAAATTAGATATCGTCTACATCCGCCATGTTCGAATGCTACAAATCGAATCCATTATATCTTTAAAAAGTCACTTAATAATGCCAGACAACGATCAAAAGTCACCGGTAAGTAGACAGGTTTTGAACATGGAAGGAAAAAGTATCCAGTATAAAAATAAACCTTTAAATATGATTTTATTAGGATTTTTATTGCTTGAAACATGAATATATATAGATTACTTTCAAATTCATTCAATTTGACAAATATTTGATCCAACTTTAAGAGATAGGCAGTAGACGGAACGAATTTATTAAAAAAAAACAAGAGCAGCGGCTTTCGTACAACGAGGTTGGATACTTTATTAAAAGAGTGGGAAAATTTTAACATTTCGGAAATATTTCGCTGTCATATAATTCACTATGTTTTTTTTAATTTCACCTCGTGTTTTGTTCTTCAATTTGTCTTTATTATAATTAATTAATTATTGACATATTTTTAATGCTAAAGGTCAACACAGTATTTTTTATTGGGTTGGTCTAATGCTTCTTAATTAAAAGTAAAAAAAAATAAGAAAAAAGTAAAATTGAACGGTATATGTTCATTTATGCTCGTTTTGTTTTCTAATTTAACTTTGTAGTTTCATTTCATTTTTCATTTCATTTGAGAAAGAGCACCGTACAAGCTTCGAGCAATAAGTGCTATAATAAATCCCTAATAATGCTCTATATACCTACTTAATACAGACGTTTTGTAATTTTGCGGTTGAAATATGTGTATCCGAACGTTTATTTGTTTCTTTTTAGGGCTACAGAATTTGAAAATCGAACTTATTATCGATTTGATCCTAACTCTCGCTTTTTTCCTATTGAAGTGAAAGTGACAGATCAAAGTCAAGTTAAATATTTGGCATTCAGTGAGTGGACCAGCACTATCCTCAGCATTTAAATAAAATAATTAAAAAGCTTCTTGTCTCACGGAGTGAGCAAAATGCGATTTTGCTCACTGATTTTTCATAGCAAAACCTGCTTGTTTGAGCTGCTGAGGTGAAAAACTATTTTTACAATGGCATTTTAAATCACAAATGGGCAATGGGGAATGGATGAAAATTTTAGAAAAGCTTGAACCTTTTTTTATCTATAGGAATAACCTTTCCAATTATCAGAAAAAAATATCAGATTTTTACGAAGCAACAATTAAATTTTAAAAATTAAAGAGTTTTCTTTACCGCCAAATTACGATTAGATAGTCCGGTCGGTTACGGTTGTTCTAATAGCCCAGAACAAATAAATAAAAAAAGAGTAAGTATGTGTCTTTGACTCATTCGTTTTTGACGGGTGACACTATTTACCGGCCCGGATACCTCTTTTTACATCGGGGGTTAAAAACACGATAAAATTCTACTTCAACAAACAGTCTTTACTGTGGGGAAAGTATTAACAAGTTAATTGTTGTCCCGACTATTTGTTAATTTTAACCCCAAGTCACTGTTTTTTTACATTTAAATATTAAATAAAAAATGTATAATTTTATGTTAAATTAAACAGGCTGACATTATTTCTAAATAAACAAGACACGAAATAATAATTAGTTAGTTCATTTTATAAGTTTACCTAATCCAGAAATCAAAAAATAGCGAGCGTATAAAACCACATATACCTACCTGTTCCCAAAACAAACACTTTTCTTTTAAATATATTCCGATTATTAAGAAACAAATATAATAATCACATTTAAAACCATAAAAAAGTGTCCAGTAGATACAATACAAATCCCATACTCATAACAGTCATAACATGCATTGTAATTTGGACTTAGAACTTCTTATGCTATAGGTATGTCACACTTATTTTTTAATACTGCAAAATGTTAAGGACTGTTTTATACTAAAACCTCTTCTTTTGAGAAAACCATAACTCATGTCAGTCCGTGTAGCAACCGTGTGTTGATTTAATAAATAATGTTTATGCTGTCACCACTAGTCCACGAGTCTCTAAACTAATTAATATATTAGTTTTATCATGGTAGCAGATCGTAAGGAATCGAGTGAAAGTAATAAATAAATCGAGTGTGTAATAAACCAAGTTTAAAATCAATCCGGGAAGACGAAGATTCAAAATGCAATCACCTAGTTGCAAAATTGACATCGGTCACCTGGAAGGTGTAAAAAACTGGTCTACATGGAAATTCAAGGCATCATTATTACTTAGAGGTATGCCCGGTTGATTGGATGCGGTAAACGGTACCCTCGAGAAACCTGTGAAACCTACTACTAGCATAGCCGACGAAATTTCTCAGTACAATACAGCTCTCGATCATTACAACAAAATTGATAGTTCCGCATTACTACTGCTTACTGCAAATATGTCAGACGAAACTCTTCAAAAGATCATGCGTTTTAACTCGTCTAAAGAAGTTTGGGATGAATTACATCGGTTATTCGACGGCAAGTCTGAAGACAAGAGTTACGCACTTTGTATGGAGTTTTTCGGCTATTGTAAAGATCCGTCACATGACATCACGACTCATGTCTCCAAAATCAAAACCATTTGGTCAGATTTGAAAACTGAATTAATGAAGATAGACAAATCCGAATTACCAGATATCTTATTAATCTGTAAAATTCTCGATACTCTACCTGAAGCATATTTTTCTTTCAAATCGAGCTGGATGTTGATGTCGAAGACAGACAAAACGATAGAAAATCTGACTACGCAACTTTGTGCGTATGAACGCGCTATGTCATTGAAGAATGAAGGTCCTGAAGAAGCTCTGGCGCTACTGAATAGCAATAAAGCAAAGAAGAAATGTGGATACTGCGGAAAAGTCGGTCATAAGGTCAGACAATGTCATAAATGGAAAGCTGACGGGAAACCAGCAAAGCCAGAAAATAAACAGACATCAAGCAATTTGAACTTAATGCTCTTGCCAGTTACTACGGATGTTAACTCAATGCTTATGAACTATGATGCATCAAGTTGGTTTGTTGACAACGGAGCTACTAGTCACGTCACTTGCCGGAACGACTTTTTCTCTAGTTTCGAGCATTTTATTGATTCTCGTACAGTGACGACCGCTAATGGAGCTACTGTCAAAGCTATTGGCAAAGGTACTGTTGACTTGAAAACTGTTATCAAAGGCAAAGAGTCCAGGCTAAGACTCTGTGATGTCTGGTACGTACCTGATATTATGCGAAACCTATTCTCTGTGCTGGCCTTCAAGACAGACTAAACAATAGTGTTTTCATGTCTGAAAGGGAACACTGCTCGCTGAAAGTTGATGGACATGTAATATTGACTGGCAAAAGAACGAAGAACGGAGGCTTATACAAGCTTAATGTAGAGACTATTACAAAGTCAATTCCTGATCTGAACGCCTTGTCAACAGATAATATACTACAACTTTATCACGAACGGTTAGCTCACCAGAATAAGAAACACGTCAAAGGAGTTATTGAACGGGAACTTGGAATTAAAGTTCGTCTAGATTCTGAACTATGTACCGGATGTATTTACGGAAAGACTCACCGGCAAACGTTTGGAACAAGAGAACGAGCTAAGGAACCTGCAGAAATTATTCACGCTGATGTGTGTGGTCCATTCCAGCCTTCCTTCAATAAATTTCGTTACTTCGTTCTGTTTAAGGATGACTTCAGCAAGTATCGTCACGTTTATTTCTTGCGACAGAAATCGGAAGTTCACCTAAAGCTCCGACAGATGTTACAGGAATGTAAAGTGGCTGGACACTCTGTAAAAGAATTTTTGAGTGACAACGGAGGTGAATTCGATAGTGAGAACGTAAGGTGCATTCTACGGGAAGCTGGAATAAGGCAAAGGCTCACGATGCCCTACACGCCGCAACAAAATGGCCTTAGCGAACGTGAAAATAGAACATTAGTCGAAGCCGCCGGCACGATGATGCATGCTCATGAAGAAGATTACCTCTCGCTACATGGGCAGAGTTGATAAATACTGCTGCGTACGTTTTAAACAGAAGCGGCCCAACTCCAGAAAATGGTAAATCACCATTTGAATTGTGGTTTAAGAAAAGCCAGCAATCAGTCACCTAAAAATAATTGGGTGTGAATGTTATGCTCATATTCCTCAACAAAAGAGAGCGAAGCTATCTAAAAAGGCTGAAAAATGCATCCTAATTGGATATGACGGTGATGAAGGCTACCGCTTACTAAGTAAGAGTGGGAAACTCATAAGGTCAAGAGACGTTATATTTAATGAGTCAGTACTTACTACTTATGGCCCAGATGATTCAGCAGAGCAGCACTCAGCTGAAATCTTTTTCCACTTTCAGAACCACCGATGTGTAATGCAAGGGAGGATGATCGCACTGAAAACCGCTCGATCGCACTGCAAGTAGCACTGATGAGCCTAAATTAGTAGTGCCTTCCACATCGCCGGATCATGTTGAGAGTCAGGAAGTAGGAAGCCAAGACAGAGGTATGGAATCATTTCAGCCGTCTTCAGAAGCATCACTGCCAGGGTCACCTTTTTATGAAGATGCTTTAGATGATGATGACGATGATGATACTGAGGCTCCAAGAAATAACGTAGATGATATAGCTGAGATAGCTACAAGAATGACTCTATGGGACAGAAGTAAAATTCGACAACCTGATCGTTTTGAAGACTATGTTATGATATCAGCTGATGATGTTAACGAGATCAATGAACCAAAAACCTACAAAGAAGCAATTTCTAGTGGGCAAAGATCAAGTGGGGTCAAAGCAATGGAAAATGAGGTGAAGTCTTTAAAGGAGAACAAAACCTGGATACTGGTTGACCTTCCAAAAGACAGAAAGCCTATATCCTGTAAATGGGTAGGTATACAGATCAAGACCAATGCAGTTGGCTCTCTATACACAGAAAAAGGGCATCGACTTTGATGAAACTTTTCAGCCCAGTTGCTAAGATGACGACAATTAGATCGGTCTTAAGCGTTGCTGC